>NW_005354212.1:1036436-1043509 GCF_000412655.1 Myotis brandtii | reverse complement strand
TATTTATTGATTTCAGAGAGGAAGGGAGAGGGAGAGAGAGATGGAAAGATTAATGATGAGAGAGTATCATTGATTGGCTGCCTCCTGCCCACACCCCACTGGAGATTGAGCCCACAACCCAGGCATGTGCCCTTGACCGGAATTGAACCCGGGACCCTTCAGTCCACAGGCTGATGCTCTATCCACTGAGCCAAGCCAGCTAGGGCTATACATGAATACTTTAATGAAAAAAAATGAGAAAGAAAAACCCTCAATGCACACTGAAGTAGGAGATGTTTGCCAAGGGTGAGAAAAGACGCTAGGGTAAACAGATGTAATTAATATTTTCAGACTATTTATTTTGTGCCAAGTTTTGTAAATATATCTCATTTTTATCACAATAAACACTCATCAATATTTCCAATGAGAAAAAATATGTTCTCTTACATTTTATACCAAGATTATAGTACAGTAATGAAATTCACAAGGTTTCCAGTAATATTTGTTGAAAGAATAAATTTATTTTGGTAAGAAAAACAGAGATTCAGAAAGTTTAATTAATATACCTATGTTTTTGCACTATAAAGTTTTGCATAATTCAAATTAGTCTCTTCTTTCAAAGTCCTGCTTATCATCATTATAATGTACTAGAGGCCCGGTGCACAAAAATTTGTGCACTCAGGAGAGTCCCTCAGCCTGGCCTGTGCCCTCTCACAGTCTGGGACCCCTTGGGGAATGACCACCTGCTGGCTTAGGCCCGCTGCCTGGGGGATTGGGCCTAAGCTGGCAGTCAGAAATCCCTCTGGCAGCCCGGCAGCCCTCGGGGGATGTCCACTTGCCAGCGGGGAGCAGGCCTAGCTGCAGTCAGACACCCTTAGCGCTGTTGAGGAGGCAGGAGAGAATTCCACCACCACCGCTGTACTGGCAGTCATCAGCCTGGCTCGTGGCTGAGCAGAGCTCCCCCTATGGGAGCACACTGACCACCAGGGGGCAGCTCCTGCATTGAGCGTCTTCCCCCTGGTGGTCAGTGTGTGTCATAGTAACCAGTGATTCCCAGTCTTTCTGCTGTTAGGGTCAATTTGCATATTACCCTTTTATTATATAGGATAGAGGCCTGGTGCATGGGTGGGGGCCGGCTGGTTTGCCCTGAAGGGTGTCCCGGATCAGGGTGGGGGTCCCGCTGGGGTGCCTGGCCAGCCTGGGTGAGGGGCTGATGGCTGTTTGCAGCTGGTCACACCCCCTTTAGGGTGGGTTTCCCCACTGGGGTGCCTGGCCAGCCTGAGTGAGGGGCTTATGGTTGTTTGCAGGCTGGCCAAGCCCCTCAGCGGGGACGCTCACCCCATGAGGGTGTGGCCATCCTGGGTGAGGGATTGATGGCTGTTCGCAGGCTGGCCACAGCCCCCAGCCACCCAAGTTCCCAGTGGAGGCTGGCTGGAAGCAGGTATCTAGGATTTATTTAGCTTCTATAATTGAAACTTTGTTGCCTTTTGGGGAGGCCACAGCCGGCCAGAGCAGGCGGGAAGCTTGGTGTCCTTCGTCGCCGGGGCAACCAAGCCTCCTGCTTGCTCCAGCTCCGTGGCTGCCGGCCGCCATCTTTGTTGGGTTAATTTGCATACAGTCGCTCTGATTGGCTGGTGGGCGTGGCTTGGGCATAGCAAAGGTATGGTCAATTAGCATCTTTGTCTTTTATTAGTGTAGATTATCTCCTTCAGAATTAAGTACTTTATCCCTAAAATTCCAGGAGTCTTTTGATTTCTATGGAGTTTTTATAAATGGTAGTATATAAATTCAATGATTAATTTAGGACTAAATAACTCAAAGTTTATCAATATTCCTAAACTGAGGAACAAGATAAATGGAGATATCATTGATGAAAGAGGCCAAATTTATGACCAGATTTTTGTTGAAAATAAGAAAATGTGTTTCATTGATTTGTAGAATTTGAGGCTATAATTGGACATGAAAGTGAAAATGTTGATAGCAATGAAAAGTGGGTCTTGGTTCTCTTAGAACTAAGGACAGACATTTGAGTATCACCAAGGTAGAGTTGCTGGTTGAAGCTTTAGAACGAGATTGATTCTCTTTGACAGGGAGTATAGAGGGAGAAGGGAGTTTAGAACAACACTTCAAGAAATAGCTTCACAGAGAGGATGGGGAAAGAAAATGAAACCAGCAAAGAACACAAAGGAAGATGGTCAGAAAGATAGCATTGTTTCCTCAATTAGATAGACAGTGGAACTGATAGAAGATCAATAGTTCAGGTCACCAGAGTTTACCAAAGTATAAGTGTAACAAGATAGACTCATTCATCCAAGTGAAGTAAGGGAATAAGATGAAAATGAAGAGATGTTCGGAGTTCTAAGATAGAATTTGGGTAAGCAATATTCTCTGGGTATGTTGTGCCAGCTGCCAAGAAAGTTTCTGCATCATCGGTTCCTCTGGCAGTCAACTGGGTGTTTCAGTCAAACCCTAAGCAAAATCTGTGCCTTTGCTTGCTCCCTGTGATAGTCTCAGACCCTAGCAAAGAGGCCAACAGTGTGCAAGGAGGCTGGGAGCAGGGATGATAAATTCATACATACATGGGGACTGAAACAGCTCTGTCTTATCTGCCAGTCAAACCCTGCCTGGCCAGCAGCTGCCTGAAATAGCTGAAGAACTAAGGAAGCTGGAAAGATAAACGCTTTCATACCAGAGAATCAGAGATTCTCACACATTAAAATACCTGTGGAATTGCTAAAGTTCTCACTTCTGGACTTTAGCTCTAGAGATTCTGAGTCAATTGGTCTGCATTGGGCCAGGTACAGGTATTCTGAAAAAACGTATGGATGTTTCTCATGTCCTTTGAACATACTTCTAAACCTCAGAGGGAAGGTAGGGGAGGGTGGGGGTAAGGGGAAGAGATCAACCAAAGGACTTGTATGCATGCATATAAGCCAAACCAATGGACACAGACAACAGGGGGATGAAGGCATGAGTGAGGGGGGTATGGGGGGGATAAGGAAACATATGTAATACCTTGATCAATAAAGAAATTTAAAAATCAATAAAAAATCTTTAAAATGGAAAAAAACACATTGCCTTATGATAGTTATACTGAGAAAATCTTGTTGATGACATTTCAACTGAGTGAAAACTATCTGAATAGATATATTATTTTTGACCAATAAACATTCCTTTGATTGTTAATATTTTAGTACTGCATCATTTGCTTCAAAATAATTAGTGTACATCTATAAATTGCAACTTAATATTAAGCGATATTTAATACACTATTGTTTTCTTTCCTAGAAAAAGCTGACTAAAATTAATCAAATTTTGAGAAGATTGAGGGCATCATAAATCATGACCTAAACACTCTCATAGTTGCACTTTGATAGAGTACTGAGGGGTGGTATTCAGAAGGCTAGGGCTCTCCACAGAGAATAACCTGCTTCAAATTCTAATCTAAAAATAGATAAGACTCCAGCCAGCTGCAACTGACATGACATGGAGTGGGGGAATGCAGTACTTTCAGAAATAATTAGGTCCCAACACATTCAAGATGTTATAAATAAATAAAAAAATAAACTTTGAATTGGCTAATGAAACTGAATAGGTGTGAACCTGAGAGCACAGGTGTTTTGTGTTTGGTATTCCTAGCCTTGCCCACGAGGCAAGCAGACTGGTTCAATACAACTTAATGAATCTTCTGGGAAGGCCTGGAATAGATTACCTCACAGGAGCCCAGCGCAGGAAGTGTCAAACATGGACTAACTGTAGTGAGATGCACATTTGATAAAGAAGATACACGTCTGAACAGTATTGACTATAGAGGCAGAGTAATTCACTAGTACGCACAAAAGCTCTGATAGATCCATTAAGAAATTTTACTTAGTCTCCTATGAAGCACCAAATAAGATTGCTACTTAGTCATGTTTATTTGTGTTGTTTCTTGTACTTCCATTTTTAACAGCATTGTTGTTTCACTAAGATGGTAATCCTACTTATTTTACAAAAAACTTTAATGATGTTTATTGTGTACCAGGCATCATTCTAAGTACTTTGCAGACATTAACCCCTTTATTCTTCATATCCATGAAGCAAAAACCAGTTAAGTCACTTGCCCAACGTCATATAGCAAGAAGTAATAGTAATAGATCTGGGAATCTCACACCATGGTCAGTCTTCATACACACTATGACTTTGTTATGCTACCTCTTCCTACAGTCTGTTTCCAAAGTCCTCAGGAGCCAGGGCCTTAGAGTTTACATGCTTTTGTCCTTACAGACAGCTAGTGGACAGACAAGTGCTGTAAGATACCTAAAATGCAATAGAGTTATTAAGATATCTCCAAGTTGAATTGAATTGCATCATAAAATGACATTGTTGGTTGGTCAGTAGTTTCAGTCTGCCAAGCTAATGGAGACTGTGTATATGCTAAGTTCTCACTGCTAGGAGTGTTCCTTGACCAGTTAAAGACAAAGTGGAAAGACAAAACCACTAGAATCAAATTAGAGACTCTAGCTATTTTCCAAGTCTGAGATCTCTGTTTACATCTATATAATCTTGGGTGGTCTCTGTGCCGAACAATTAAGTGGGAAAGAAATGTGCATAGTAGGTTTTGTATGTTATTATCCCAGAACACTGTGTTCCAAAAAAGTAACCCACACCTATATGGAAGACAATATATAAAAAAATGAAAGAAGAATCAGTAACTTTAGGAAGGGGGAACATAGTGACTCAGAACCAAATAACCTGAGCAGCTTCTGAACCTCTTTTCTTAGATTATACTAAGGAACTTCATAGTAAGGAATGCTATTCTTCAAAATGAATTGTTGTACAGCTACACTGAACATATTAGAAAGTTCCAGACCTCCATAGTTTCTAACCTCCTTATTCCCATGTATACCACAGTTCTGTTTTCTAACTATGGTTAGTTTTCTGAATTCGATGAGATAGGTGTTATCTTCTCAGAGCTCAGTAACAAATACTGATACATTGAAAACCATGTGTAAACGGGGCTTTATACCCCAAATATATCTTTCTTTATATGAATGATTATCAACATTGCAAAATGACTAAGTATTATGGGCTTTCCACCAGAGATATTGTCCATGCATGCTTAATAATATTGAAAGGTGCCCAAAGCTACAATGAAACTACCTTGGACATGATCTCCATCCAAATTTTATCACTAAAGATGTCATTGCATTTTGCACAAGTGCTAATGAGTCTTATAAATGTACAGAAATTCAGAGATAATAGAGTTTATTTTCTACTACCTTCAATAGAATTTCCAATGAAAGGACGGGTTAATTGAATTAAACAGAGTGTGCAGTAACAAATGCCACTAGCCAAATCAAAATTGCTTATCTCATGACATAAATTTATTCTCATGAAATAAGGCTCAAACTTTATTAGCCACAAATACATTTATATATTCAGTTTTTACTCACCAAAGCAAGGCTAGAAGCAGAGCTGAGGTGAAGATCCATGAATTTGTGAGTATGTTTTTGTAATATCAGTGCAACTATAAAGGGGGGTGATGACATCTCAGAGGGGATCATTTCAGTGTTAAATAAATATTCAAAAACATTTGCAATGAAGCATGCTACATAAATACTCTTGTTATACATTTCTCAGTATTATGAGATATGATAGAAAGAAAAGAGTCCTAGAGTCAATGTACAGTGAACATATGCTTTAATTTTATCAAAATTTTAATTTCATGTGTAGATTTTCTCTGAATAATTATTACATTGTTAACTATATATTATGGAACTATCCTTCTTTGAGGTTAAGTTTTAAATGTCAGTTTTGCAAAAATATAATCTTAAAAATGCCAAAAGAGCAATCACCTTGTTGGAGGAGCATCCAGAATTGACTACATACCTGGCTCTACTGTGGCCAAAATTGATGCCACTTCTCAGACAAATCCTCTCATGGGTAAATGCCTACAGAGTTCTATGGCAAATCCTACCTAATAAAGAGGCACCCAGGACCTGGGCCGGCTTTGCCTGGGCCAGCTGCAGATGCAGGGGACCATGGGTGGGTGGCTTTGCCTTGGCCTCAGCTGCAGGTGCTGTTGCCTGGGAACACGGGGCGGGCAGCTTGTCCCTCTCCCAGGCTGCAGCCCCAGCAGCTAGTGCTTGGGGCTGCAGGGCAGGAGGCTTGTGCCTTTCCTGGGCCACAGCCCCAGCTGCTGTTGCCTGGGACCACAGGGCTCATGGCTTGTCCCTCTCCCAGGCCACAGCCTGGCTGGTCTCCATTTCTCTCTTATGAGCTCATTTATGCCTGGCTGGTCCCCATTCCTCTCTCCCCAGTGTTGAGTGTCTGAGCCGTTACAGAATGATGGCATGAGGATGTGATGACCATTTGCATATTAGCTCTTTATTACATAGGAATAGCTTGTTCATAATAATAATACCAAAAATATAGTCAATTGTTCATCCTTATGTACATGTCATATATATCTTATATAAGAAAGTTTATATATAAAATAAGTGAATGAAAGCAAGGATACAAGGGATAGGAAAGAGGAGTTAGGATTGTTTTTATTATTATGAGGTACTCACATTATTTATGGAATGGTATAGTGTTATTTGAAAGTGAACTTGTATTAACTATAAATGTACATTGTAAAAACTAAAATAAAAGTTTAAAACAGAAATATAACTAATGTACCAAGAAAGGAAAGAAAGTCATATCAAATGCTTAATTGAAACCACAAAAAGTAGAAAAGGTAGAAAACAAAAATAGGAACAATATTAATAGCTACAAATAGAAAATAGTAATGAATATGTTAAATACTAACTCAAGTTGTATTAATAATCACTTTGAATATCAGTCTAAATTCATCATAAAAGGCAAACATTGTCTGAGTGGATAAAAAACAACACCCAGATGTTTTTGGTCTTCAAGAATCACACTTTAAACATAAAAACACATAAATATCTTGCCTTTTGCAACAGCATGGATGGAACTGGAGAGCATTATGCTAAGTGAAATAAGCCAGTCAGAGAAAGATAAATACCACATGATCTCACTTATTTGTGGATTATAAAGAACAACATAGACTGATGAAAAGGGACAGATCCAAAGACTGAGAAACAGCG
>NW_005354212.1:1023839-1036278 GCF_000412655.1 Myotis brandtii | reverse complement strand
GGAGGTTGGGGGTTAATGGGGGGGATGAGGACACATTTGTAATACCTTAACTAATAAAAAAAAACACATAAATATTAGAAGTAAGTTGATGAAGAAAAATACACTATGCTAATTTCTACCCAAATTAGTTATATTAATTTTATATATAGCCAATGCCAAAGCAAGGACAGTTATCAGGGATAAAGAATGGCATTACATAACGATAAAGGGGTCACTTTTCCAAGTAGAAATAGCCCTTAACATGAGTGTAAACTATGTTTGGAAAAAACTAATAGAATTGAGAGAACAGAGGAATCCATTATCATAGTTGAAAACTTCATCACCTCTCTCTTGGAAATAGACAGATATGGCAGGCTGAAAGTCAATAAGGAAACAGTTGAATTTAACATCACCATCAGTCAACTGGATATAATTGACATCTAGAGAGCACTTCATCCAGCAATCGCAAAATACACATTTTTTCTCAAGCCTACATGGAATATCCACCAAAGATAGACCACATTTGGGGTCATAAAACATACTTTTACTGTAACAAATTTAAAAGAATAGAAACCATACAATGTCTGCCTTCAGATCACAGTTGAATTACATTAGAATTCAGTAACAGAAGATAACTGGAAAACCCACGAATATGTGGAAATAAAATAACCTAGTTCTAAATAACACACGAGTCAAAGAAAAGATATTTTATTTTATTTATTATTGTCTAAAGTTTTACATATGTCTTCTTTTTCCCCAATTGACCCCCGCCCCCCTCAGCCATTCCCACCCGGGCAATCCCTCATGGCCCCAGCACCTGTGTCCATTGGATATGCTAATATGCATGCACAGAAGTCCTTTGGTTGCTCTCAAAGAAAAGATATTTTAAATAAATGAAGACACAACTTAAAATTTGTGGAATGACTCAAGATCAGTGCTTAAATGGAAATTTATAGCATCTAATATATGTATATAAAAGAAGAAAGATCTAAAATGTATAATGTAAGTTTCCACCTTATGAAACTATAAAAAAAAGGAGCACACTAACTCAAAAGTAGACAGGAAAAAGAAAAAAAAAAGAAGAAGAAGAATTGGGGCAGAAATAAATGAAATTGAAAACAGGAAATCAATAGAAAATTTAATTAAACCAAAAGCTGGTACACTGATAAGATCAATAAAATCAATAAGCTTCTAGCTAAGCTAACTAAGAAAAAAAGAGAGGGCACAAAAATTAATATCAGTAATTAAAGAAGGAAAATCACTATAGATCCCATGGACATCAAAAAGACCCTGTGGGGATACTAGGCCCACAAATTTGATAACCTGGATAAAATGGAGCAATTCCTTGGAAGACAAAATTTGCCAAAACTCACACAAGAAAAAATTGATAATATGAATAGGATTATACTCATTAAAGAAATTAAATCAGTAATAACCTTCCAAAAACAGAAAGCACAAACTCCCAGATATATTTACTGATGAATCCAACCAACATTTAAAGAAGAAATTATAGCAATTTTCTACAATCTCTTTCATAGGATAAAAGCAGAAGAAATATTCCCTGGCTAATTCTATAAGGCTAGCATTACCCTAGGACCCAAATGAGGCAAAGACATTATATATATATATATGCCTTTCTTCAAGTTTTCTGTGAACTTTAAGCTTTTCTTTAAAAAATTCTTAATACAATAATACAAAAAATAAGGTAAGTTTATTACCTCAGTAAACAAAATGTCTAAATAAAAAGCAGTTATATTGATTTTATGACTCAATAGTGTCGTAGTGGAGTTTGTTTTTTTTTAATTCTCAGCTCTGATATCCTTAATGTGTCAGAATATTCTCAGTTTTGATTCCAGAGGAAATATTGTAGCAAATGTTCAATTATAAACAAAATTGTGTTCACCTTTTTTTTTTTCCATTGCTTTACTTTCTGTTGCTGTTTTTTTAATTTGTTTGTTTGTTTTTGTTTTTTAGAATAAGAAAAATCTCTCTGGGTTCCACTAAGCTGATGTATCCTTACAGCTCAAATTAGACCATAGACCGTTGGCAAGGAGGTTGGAATGCCTATAATAGGTTTATGCTAATCATCTGTGCTCTCACGAGGGCTTCGGTGTCAACCACTAAGATGCCGCTTGAATAAGAATAAAGTTTTGTAGAGATATTTGGGAAAATGGTGATAAATAAATAATGCATAAGAACTCTGCTCCTGTACTCAGAAGACTTGAATAAAAAATGTCCTTTGTGTTTTGGGACCTGGGATCCCATGTTTGGTGATAGAAAGTCTAAGAGTAAGTATATGGGGACACTAATTTACATAATAAAGAAAACCAGCAAATACAAGAAATATCTTTGAATTTTTATTTTATCTCTTTTCCCTTTCTTCTATGTAAAACTAAACATAATTACATCATATTTCCATTGAAACACACATGGAAGAAAAAGGTGATATGGTAGAAAATTTTAGTGAAAAGCAGATAATAATAGTTGTTATTATTTTTGTTATCGCTCGCTATTTTGACTCAACTCAATATAGTATAAATATTTAATGCAAATATATTTTACATATTAAATGTTTTAATGGAAAATAAGTTTTGAAACTTTAATCACTTATTTGGCCTACTACCCTAAACTAGAATTCTATTCATATAAAAAGTAGATGGTCAAGCATGAAAAAATATAATTGAGAACACTAGTTATTTTAAAAATGAGATACTTAAAAAGAAAACTTTTCATGAATAACAACGTTTTAATATGATAAAAAGCACAAATACTTTAAGTAAATATACAATATTGTATCTGAAATATGGTTGCCTTAAAGGTAACCTTATGGCAAAAAGATCTACATCCTAGATCAGCGGTTCTCAACCTGTGGGTCGCGACCCCTTTGGCGGTTGAACGACCCTTTCACAGGGGTCGCCTAAGACCATCCTGCATATCAGATATTTACATTACAATTCATAACAGTAGCAACATTACAGTTATGAAGTAGCAACAAAAATAATTTTATGGTTGGGTCACAACATGAGGAACTGTATTTAAAGGGCCAGAAGGTTGAGAACCCATGTACTAGATATTATTAGGTCCACTCAATTATCCCAACCTGTTCTTCTCCCTTCTTGCATGAATCCCAAATTTATTTACTGATTAGCGTCAAGTTAAATGTGTAAGTATCTCTTCTGTAAAAAAGCACTTAATCCCCCACAGCCAAAGAATCGCTCCATCATCTGGAGTTACCATATTTAAAATTGTTTAAATATGGGGATTATAATTGCATTTAACATAAAACGGCTTGCATTAAAGTGAGATATTTTAAATTACATGAATTCATCTTTGTAATATTAGGTCTAGCATAAAACTGTGAGTATACTAGTTGTTTAATAGCTATTTGGTGAATTAAATCCATTCTCTTTACTTAAAAATTGAGGACTTCAACTTATACTTAAATAGCTTTATCTTTTCTAGTTTATTACATTTTCCTTAAAATAGTAGTTACATAATATAATTTAATTTTTTGTTTTATATACATTAGCCCACATGATTGCTTCAAAAATCCCCCCCCCCATACTTTATATGAAGAGTGTCATTTTGTGCTACGGTTATAAAAACTTGAATCACAGAATATTGACTTATAAATGAGGTGAGGATGCTTAGAATCTTTTGTGGAGACAAAGTATATAACAGAATATTTAATTATGTTGGAGGGATCTTCTTTCTTGAATTATAAGAATTTCCATAAACAGAAGAAGTGGAAGAGAGAGATATTCAAGCAGAGGTAAGATGTTGAAGTAAGATAATTTTTCTGGGGAAGATTTGAACATGAGATTGGAAATGTTCTTTAAGGTCAGGTTTTGATGAGAATCTATTTTGAGCATATTTGGCTTTCTTGATAACATTCTTACAAGAACACAAACAACTAATTTATTTCATCCTTCACTATTTTGGAACTAGTCTTTACTGCTAAATGTTTTCAATAATATTTTGGTAAAGATAGCTAGAACATTGCCGTTCAAGGTTCCTCTTATTTCTTTTATAAACATGAATTTATCTCTTATTTTTTACATCTCTCTGACTCCTTTAGTGTATAAATTCATCTTACTGCATTTATACCTCTTAATGTGAACAGAAATATTAGTAATAAAATGTTTGTGATTTTGTGAATTGTATACATAAGGTTGCCAGAAAACCTTTTAGTTAGAAACCTACTTATCTATTTTGCGTTTATCTTTGTTTTTTGTTCAAAAGAATATTTCAACTTATTTAGGGGAGATTTACAGGAAAAATCCTCCTATAATCAATTGTCAGAGAATAAGTTTCCCTGCTTCCTTTTCAAAATCCTTTGTGTACCTGTATATAGATGAACAGATGACAAGTTGGATATGGAGAAAAAAAACACGGGGGTTAAGAAATAGATTTCAATACAGTTTCCTTTGAATCATGTCTAGGACAAAATAATAAACCTCTATATGCAATAAAATAATGACAAAATTATTGACATGGACATATTACAATAGAAAAATCTTTGCAAATAAATAGGGAGCTAGTTTACTGTCTCACTGACTTTAAAATATTTTAGTTGAGATAGTTTGTCTTTCTTAATGCTGAACTGTGGAATTACATATTTTATGCTGAAGTAATACTGTCACTTTTTATTTGCTAACTTATCCATTTAACCTATAGCTTTTAGTGTATCCATTAATTTCCAGTGAACCAAACCAGACCTTAAAGCTGTATTAATTCAGATATTTATAATGTTCATAATAAAAGATAGCTGAACTAGAATGTTCAGTAACTAGATTAAATAATCTCTCATTATTCAAATATCACCAATTAATCACATATATTCAAATCATACTAATCATGTTAAATACATATAAATAAGGTATATTTCTAATAAGTCACTTAAGATACAATTAAATTTGCTTGGACACTGTTGGCCCTTACACTTAAAAAAAAAATTATTCCTTCTGTTTTATTTTTATCATTTGGCCCATTAATAATATTTGGGTATGTATTTTAAATTTTTAAGAGTTGTTAAAATCTATATGTATTTAAATATTTCTTTCAGTGGTAGCATAGTGAAAAATAATTGCCACTCTAAATATCCAATGATACAGTATGATAGATTAAAGTAGCAAACAATTCCAACTTAATTTATACTCTCAAACTTACACTTACATAGATTATATGACAACATAGAAATATATTCAAACTGGGTAAAATGTTGATAAAGATTCTTATGGTAATTATATATATTCTGCTCTAGAAAAATGCTTAGAAGAATGGTTTAAAATTAATAGATACGCATCACCATACAGAAATATAAAGACAGAAAAAGAAAACAAAAATATACAATGACTGTGTTTAAAATGGTAAGATTAAAGGTGATTTTATTTTGTAGCATTTCTATGATGTTGCTGAAATAACTCTATGTTAAATGTAGCTAAAATCACTGCCATTTTTTTTAGAGTTATTCATTGTTCTTTTGGGACATTTTTGCATTTGATGGCAGTGGACTTAAGAGTTTGGTAAATAAAAGAGTCTCCATAGGCAAATCTTCAAAATTAGGTAAATAAAATAGTCTCTGTAGGCAAAGCTACAAAATAATTATTGAATGAGTTATAATATATGACACACTGACTTTTTTATCAAGAATTTTTTGACATGGTAGTAGCAGTAACATTTCAAATCATTTTGTTGTTGTTGAATAAAGTATGTGTCTTGAAGTTGGTATGAAGTGTTTTCACAACTTAAAGGCAAGAGACCACTTATATTTCTGATTAGGTTTGGATAATGGGGGACACCAAAATGAAATGGCTAAGAAATGGGTAATATTTCAAAAGACATAAATGTTAATCTAGGGTCAAGGGAACAACATTTCATACTAAATAAGGCTATTTTCTGGAATAGTGTCATGGTATGGTACTTTCCCATTATACTATTACATAACAAATTAACATTTTTTGGTGCAAATTTAAACTGTAAATTATATGATCAATTTATTATTCTGTTTATGGGATTAAAGACAGTTTACTGTTCTCACAAGAGCATTGGGATTTCATCTGTGGAATGGAGCAGAAAGTGACTTTGAAAGCAACTTTAAGATTATGAGAACTACGAACTTGGTAGATTGCTGCAGATATTCTTAGCTTTATTTCAGATCCAAGTCTTGTTTATCTATTTCTTACAATCTTCTAATGGGGTTTACATTATGAGGATGCTGCTTTTTCAGCACTGAGCTCTCTATCTCTCTTTGAAGCTGCAATGTTTTGCTTTAATCTTGAAATCACTTTTCAGTGTTTTGATGATTACTAATGGTTAAAGTCAGAAAGTCAGAACATGGCTTTACTCATTCTCTTTTGTAGGCTTAATGGGAATGTCATAGCTACACTCCTAAGTCCTCTTTGATAATATATCCAAAGTTTTGTGTTTTGTTTTTTTCCCCAAATTCATTCTTCCTATGTTACTGAAAATAAATGAAAAAAGAGATGCACGTATTTGGCGGGGGGAGCCAAAATATGCCTTGGAAGTTTTTCTTTTTCTCATGAAAACATGAGCATGTCCAGTGGGTGGCCATATACTTTGGTTATTTTAAACATAAGAGACTAAACTATGTTTACCATGGTTTTAGTTATTAGTTCTAGAGCCAGGTTACAGAGAAATCCACAATGATTTCAAATAAGGCTAGACATTTAAATCTAAGGTTCAAAGATCCTAGAAGATTTTTCAGAAACTAACATCTCTTAGTTTGAAGTTTCTAGATGATCTGACAAAATAGTCCATTTCATGTGTCTTGTTTTTTTTTTTTGTTGGTACATGCCCTTGACCGGAATCGAACCTGGGACCCTTCAGTCCGCAGGCCGACGCTCTATCCACTGAGCCAAACCGGTTCTGGCATGTGTCTTGTTTTTGTTAACACAATTATAAGAGCTTTTCCGTATAAAAATAATAGGTCATCTATCAAATGGAATATAAGTTCCCATACAACTTATGAAACTGTGCTATGATCTGAGAAACAGATTAAATGGACATAGTCACTAATCTAATAGTACTTTAGCTCCATGAGGCAAGTATTGGCAAGCAGTGGGGACCACGTGATAACATTCTACTGAGGGAGGAGCAAGAATGCAAGCAAATGCCCACTTAATTGCATTTACTAGGTTTCTGAAAATGCCAAAGAAGTTTCTTGGAGTTAAAAATTGTTTTAATAGCTAAATAGTTACTTAATTGAGAAAGCTGTATGGGGGAGATAAAGTTGAAAGGAAAAGGCATTCCAAATACACAAAGCACAGTGTGTATGGATTAAACATTAAGTTAACAGCATACAAAGAAGGGAACATTTGTGAAAATCAGTGATACATGGTACCTTTTAATAAGTAAGGCTATTGTATTGCCAATATAGTTCATGGTTTCCAAACAAAAATACAACTTAAAGATAATGGGGCACAAAAGAACCCATAGCAATTCTCTGTCCCTGCTGCTGCTTAAAGCCAGTTATTCTACCCATGGCATTGATCTCATGCTCTGCTACCTTCTCCGGGGTTTGCCTCACTTTTCTTCAGGTTCATTCTTGCTCCTGAGTCTTTCTATTATTCTATAAACATTCTCAAGTTTATCCCATATTCCAACCAAACAAAACAGGACTTTCTTTTTTCTACCCTGAATTCTATTTTCCAGTCACCATTCCTCTAATTCCATGACTTTCTATTGTCACTACTTATTGGTCGTCTGTTCAAACCTTCCATGCTGGACTAAGTGCCATATTTATTTGTGCTTTTATTCTATTTTACAGAAATGTATGTAGTTTTGATTGTTTTATTATAATTAAGCATGTGATAAGAGCCAGGTACTGTTCCAATCACTTTATTTAATTTTGTATTTATTAGCTCCATTTTAAAGATAAGAACATTGAGTCATGGAGAGGTTAAGTTACTTGCCTAGTTAGTAAATTGTATAAGCAGGAGGCTAATCCCACCTAGCTCCAGAGTTATACTATGATGTGTCAGAGGATTCTCTGGCATGTGCCTTAGAAACTGCCAGGCAGGCAGGCGGGAGGAAACACTGCAGGAGAGCTCCATCACTTGTAGATAAGAGAATTAGACAGGCCAGACCGTACTCTTATTTTGGCTACACTATTCGAAGTTTCATCCATGAAGGGATGAGAAGTATGGGTGGGCATTCATAGCCTAATGGTCTGCATTTAGGGATTAATCAACAAAATATTTGAATAAGACATTTGAATGCCACTCCATGCAGACTGACAGGCACTGTATGCACATAAAGTGGTATCTTCTTGCAGGTACCTTTCCTCCACTAAGTAAGCTCTCACTAGATTCAAGGAGGGAGAGGAAAATAGAATTCTGTAGCCCCTTTTAAACAATGGCATTCACTAGCTTTTCATTCATTTTTTTTATTTTATTCACCAATGAATGTATAATTAAGAACCTAACAAGGACCAATAACACATTAGATCCCATAAGCTTGGTATATCTATAGGAACACATCCTGATATTCTGACATCTAATTTAAAGGGAGAAAATGACAAAGTTACATATTCCATCCCTCACCTCCTACAACACACTTATGCATTGCTGGCCAATGACAAGGAGAAGCAACCCCAGCAATGTTCCTACCTCCCATTCCCCTGAAGTGTTCGAATTAAATGCAGCCTGCTTTAAAATTCTTTTGGTTTCCTTTTTTAGATATTTTTATTTAACAATTCTTCCCCCATGTCCCATATTTCAGTTAAGGTTCTATGATGTCTTTGCCTAGTAGACTTGAATGTTGACCCCCACCTTCCAAAGCATGACTCCCAGTATTTCCCGGTGAGGAGCAAGAATGCAAGCAAATGCCCACTTAATTGCATTTACTAGGTTTCTGAAAATGCCAAAGAAGTTTCTTGGAGTTAAAAATTGTTTTAATAGCTAAATAGTTACTTAATTGAGAAAGCTGTATGGGGGAGATAAAGTTGAAAGGAAAAGGCATTCCAAATACACAAAGCACAGTGTGTATGGATTAAACATTAAGTTAACAGCATACAAAGAAGGGAACATTTGTGAAAATCAGTGATACATGGTACCTTTTAATAAGTAAGGCTATTGTATTGCCAATATAGTTCATGGTTTCCAAACAAAAATACAACTTAAAGATAATGGGGCACAAAAGAACCCATAGCAATTCTCTGTCCCTGCTGCTGCTTAAAGCCAGTTATTCTACCCATGGCATTGATCTCATGCTCTGCTACCTTCTCCGGGGTTTGCCTCACTTTTCTTCAGGTTCATTCTTGCTCCTGAGTCTTTCTATTATTCTATAAACATTCTCAAGTTTATCCCATATTCCAACCAAACAAAACAGGACTTTCTTTTTTCTACCCTGAATTCTATTTTCCAGTCACCATTCCTCTAATTCCATGACTTTCTATTGTCACTACTTATTGGTCGTCTGTTCAAACCTTCCATGCTGGACTAAGTGCCATATTTATTTGTGCTTTTATTCTATTTTACAGAAATGTATGTAGTTTTGATTGTTTTATTATAATTAAGCATGTGATAAGAGCCAGGTACTGTTCCAATCACTTTATTTAATTTTGTATTTATTAGCTCCATTTTAAAGATAAGAACATTGAGTCATGGAGAGGTTAAGTTACTTGCCTAGTTAGTAAATTGTATAAGCAGGAGGCTAATCCCACCTAGCTCCAGAGTTATACTATGATGTGTCAGAGGATTCTCTGGCATGTGCCTTAGAAACTGCCAGGCAGGCAGGCGGGAGGAAACACTGCAGGAGAGCTCCATCACTTGTAGATAAGAGAATTAGACAGGCCAGACCGTACTCTTATTTTGGCTACACTATTCGAAGTTTCATCCATGAAGGGATGAGAAGTATGGGTGGGCATTCATAGCCTAATGGTCTGCATTTAGGGATTAATCAACAAAATATTTGAATAAGACATTTGAATGCCACTCCATGCAGACTGACAGGCACTGTATGCACATAAAGTGGTATCTTCTTGCAGGTACCTTTCCTCCACTAAGTAAGCTCTCACTAGATTCAAGGAGGGAGAGGAAAATAGAATTCTGTAGCCCCTTTTAAACAATGGCATTCACTAGCTTTTCATTCATTTTTTTTATTTTATTCACCAATGAATGTATAATTAAGAACCTAACAAGGACCAATAACACATTAGATCCCATAAGCTTGGTATATCTATAGGAACACATCCTGATATTCTGACATCTAATTTAAAGGGAGAAAATGACAAAGTTACATATTCCATCCCTCACCTCCTACAACACACTTATGCATTGCTGGCCAATGACAAGGAGAAGCAACCCCAGCAATGTTCCTACCTCCCATTCCCCTGAAGTGTTCGAATTAAATGCAGCCTGCTTTAAAATTCTTTTGGTTTCCTTTTTTAGATATTTTTATTTAACAATTCTTCCCCCATGTCCCATATTTCAGTTAAGGTTCTATGATGTCTTTGCCTAGTAGACTTGAATGTTGACCCCACCTTCCAAAGCATGACTCCCAGTATTTCCCGGTATATTGCTGAAATATACTTAATGATGACTAGTGTGTCCTTGTCAATTGTTCCTATTACTTAACACCAAATTCTGAGTTTATGTAGAAGCCTTTGGACGTTTTCTATAGCTACATTATCTCAGAGAGCCTATTAAAAGGGACAGGGAAGCCCTAGTCAGTTTAGCTCAGTGATTAGAGTGCCAGCCCACAAACTGAATGGTCATGGGTTCGATTCCAGTCAAGGACACATACCTCAGTTGCAGACTCAACCCCCAGCCCTGCTTGCAGGAGGCAACCAATAGATGTGTCTCTCTCTATCTCTCCCCCTCCCTTCCTCTCTCTCTCTCTCTCAAAAAAAAAAAGGAGCAATTAAATGACTTCATTTTAATTACCCAAGATCATTAGCCTGGAAACCCAGGGACACAAATGTTTATATACTGCCCTTTATCTCATTGAGACTACAACCTTTTATTGATTTGTCTCAGAAAATGCAAAAAAAATATAGACCAATAAATACATTATTAAATCAATACACTTCCTTTTACTCATATATTTTCCTAATTGTCATATATATTCCTAAATCTGATAAAAGTAACATGTAGCCCCATGGAGTCTCAAACTCACAATAGATATTTAATTGATGCTAATATATTGTAATAATAGGAATATTTCCATCTTATGTATGTTATTTTCCTCTTAATAGTCACAAAAACAGCATACATTATTGCTAACAGTGTCGATAACTTTTAAACTTTGCATATCTAATTTTGTAAAAGAAACAAATTTTTGAGTACTATTTTATTGATAAATATAATTTGGTTAGTAGGGGGTCAAAACTTTGCAGCCCTCTTTCATTTAGCACAATGTAGTAGACAGAATTTGAATCTTGGTGGCAAACTGGATTAAAATTCTTTTCTTTTAGGGTACATATTATTGTTTTAGATAAATTTACTGAAATTTCTGAAATTTTATTGTGTTATCTGTAGATCAAGGATGGGGTTGTCTAAGTTAGGGTTCAGGTTATCATAACATTAGATATTTTATCTAAAGTGCCTTGTATATTATCATGCACATCATAAGTACTTAATATGTGACAATCATTGTTATTCACAGAGTCTTAACCACCAGTCACTGAAAAAATATATTATTTGTCCCCAAACACTATTTTCAATGAGGCATAGTTTTTTTTCACTCAGAATTTTTCTCTTGCTTCTCTTTATACATAAAATTACAAAATAGTCTTTATAATAAACTTTATTTCAAATAAGTTCACCTTTTTAACTCATAAACAAACCCTGCTCTCCCCTCTTTTCTTGTTTATGATGTTCAGGCCTCTGAGAGTCAAATTCTCTCCTCCTTCATGCCTATTTACATTCTATACTTTTTTATGGCTGAGTTCAAATTCTTCTTCCCTGCATATGAGTTTTTCCAGATTTAGTAAACCAAGGTTCAAGATGTGAGGAACCTCAATATTTAATGTCCAAGGTGAGGAGTCTGGAACTGCAAAAACAGTAAATTTGGCTATTGAAATTAAAGAGAGTTTTTTATCAAGAAAGGAATGGTAAACAGAAGTCAAGTAAAATGAGTAGTGAAAAGTGACCAGATATCTCCATCAGTGATCTAAAATAAATCTTTATATGTGAACAATCAGAATGGAAGCCAAATTGAAGTGAGTAAAAGGGTGAGCAGGAATCCTATCTAATAAAAGAGTAACATGGTAATTTGCTGTACATCCGCTACCCTTCCCATTGGCTAATCAGGGCAATATGCAAATTAACTGCCAGCCAAGATGGCGGCCGGCAGCCATGCACTGAAGCGAACAGGGAGGCTTGCTTGCTCCAGTGAAGGCGAACTCCAACGTTCCCCGCCTGACTTGCCGGCCTCTCAGCTGCAACTCTAAGCAACTATGTTGCAAATATAGAAGCTAAACAAAACCCCAGAAACC
>NW_005354212.1:1015013-1023402 GCF_000412655.1 Myotis brandtii | reverse complement strand
GGAGCCCCAACCCCCCTGATGGGCCCTGCTCTGTGCATGACAGGGGGCAGCGCCCCAACCCCCTGATCGGCCCTGCTCTGTGCGTGACAGGGGGTGGCGCCGCAACTTCCCTATCGACCCTGCCTTGAGTGTGACAGGGGGCGGTGCCCCAACCCCCCAATCGGCCCTACCCTGAGCGTGACTAGGGTTGGCATCGCAACCTCCCGATCCGCCCTGCTCTGTGCATGACCAGGGGACAGCGCCCCAACTTCCCAATCGGCCCTGCTCTGAGCCCGACCAGGGGCTGCACCTAGGGATTGGGCATGCCCTCTGCCACCTGGGAGCAGGCCTAAGCCAGCAGGTCGTTATCTCCCGAGGGGTCCCAGACTGCGAGAGGGCACAGGATGGGCTGAGGGACCCCCTCTCCACCCCGAGTGCACAAATTTTTGTGCACCGGGCCTCTAGTCCTATATAATAAAAGGCTAATATGCAAATCAACAGAAAGGCGGAATGACTAGTTGCTATGATGCGCACTGACCACCAGGGGGCAGACGCTCAATGCAGGTGCTGCCCCCTGGTGGTCAGTGTGCCAGAAGCCGGGCTCACAGCTGGTGAGCACAGCTGCAGTGGCAGGAACCTCTCCCACCTCCACAGCAGCGCTAAGAATGTCCGACTGACAGCTTAGACCTGCTCCCCATGGGAAGCGGGCCTAAGCTGTCAGTCAGACATCCCCTGAGGGCACCCAGACTGCAAGAGGGTGCAAGCCAGGCTGAGGGACCCCTCCCCAAGTGCACGAATTTCTTTAACTGGAGGCACCGGGCGTCTAGTTAAAGAAATAAAACGAAAACCTCAGAAGGAAGGTAGGGGAGGGTGGGGCTAAGGGGAGAGATCAACCAAGGGACTTGTATGCATGCATATAAGCCTAACCAATGGACACAGACAACAGGGGAGTGAGGGCATGAGTGGGGGGATGAGAGGGCAATGGGCAATAAGGACACATATGTAATACCTTAATCAATAAAGAAAAGAAATAAAGGCAAGTATAAACAATTCTTCCTTCAAGTTTAAAGAAAAATAAGAGAGTAGGATAAGAATTTGAGTACCTAAAGGAAGTCTAAACACAGGTACAAGGCAGGTGTGTGTGTCTGAGTGTTTACTAAAATGAAAAATGTCTATTTTATTTCTGAATTAATTGCAACTCATCTTGCATAATAGGTATATATTTTTCAAAAGCAAATATAAATCTAAATTTTATTGAATGTTTTAGATATAACAGAAAAGTGACTGGAAATATATTGATAAGTTATGTATTATTTTTAACAGTTTCTCACTTCTAAGGCGGTTTGACAACTCTATCTTTACTTGTCTAGATTTCTTTAAGTCAGCTGAACCCATCCACATTCATGTGCACTAAGCATTAGCCTTGTTAAATGCATATAACTTTTAGAGCTATATTTCAAATCCTACTCTTACCTGAATTTACTTGCTATTAAATTTGAACCCAATTTTATTATTCATTACTGACATATTTTCATAACTGAGATAAGGGCTAATCAAATAATATTTTTTCAAATATATTTTTATTGGTTTTAGAGAGGAAGGGAGAGGGAGAGATAGAAACATCAAAGACCAGAGAGAATCATTTATCGACTGTCTCCTCACACCCCACACTGGGGATGGAGCCCACAGGAATCAAACCGTGACCTCCTGGTTCATAGGTCGCCACTCATCCACTAAACCATGCCAGACAGCCTCAAATAATATTTTTAATTAAAAAAAAGACTGTGATCCTTGAAAAATCATAGAGATATTTTTGAACTTCTCTGGTAAAGGTAGTAGTATAAAGGTATTAGCTATTATTAATATCATTACACTCAATCTTCCTAAGCACATTTTCTTAATGGTTTTAATATCAAAACAAAAGGAATCCAATTTCTCATCCTAGAAACAGGCATGTAATCATGAATTACAACAGGGAAGTATGCTCAACCTTTAATAATGAAGCATAATTTAATGACTAAATAAATCAAATCTTACATGTCAAATTTTGAGAGCAGGCTTAAAAGAATCTTACCATTCATGACAGCATGGATGGACCTGGAGAGAATTATGCTAAGTGAAATAAGCCAGCTAGAGAAAGACAAGTACCATATTATTTCACGCATATGTGGGATCTAATGAACAAAATGAACTAACAAGTAACATGGAGACAGACTCATAGTAGAGAGCAGGCTGACAGCTGTCAGGGGTGGTGGTGTTAGAGGGCTGGGAGGAGAGGGTAGAGGGATTGAGAAAAAAAAATAATAAAACAATTCATGGACATGGACAACAGTGTGGTGATTTCCAGTGGGAGGGAGTGTGGGGGGAGGTGGAGGAGGGTACAGGAGGATAAATGGTGATAGACAAAGACTTGACTTGAGGTGGTGACCACATAATGCAGTGTACAGATGATCTGTTGTGGAATTGTGCAACTGTAACCTGCATAATTTGGAAGCCAGTGTCACCCCAATAGATTAAAAAAGAAGAAAGTTCATGGCAAACTACTACCCATCAATAGAAATGTATATATGGGTATAACTGTATTGCTTACAAAAACCTGACGTCTCCTATAACTTCTACTCTTCATCCCTGAGGGCAAAAGAATGTCTGATTATTTCTCACCTATTGACTGTTTTTAAAAAATATTTTAAGACAGAGTTTATGTTTCTCCACCCCTAGAATTCTATCTCTCTCATCTAAATATTCATGCATCTTAAAACAGAGCTTTCATTCTTATCCATTTCTTGGTCATTCATCTTCTAACATGTTCCAGTTTGCTTTTATTCTAAATAAAACATGATGCTTGAAACATAATACATTATTCTATTAATTAATTAGTAATAATTTTTATAAACATTTTTTGAGAGTACTTGCTAGGTACTATGCGGGCACTGGGCACAGTGAACAAAAGTAGAGGGAAAAATCCCTGTCCTCATCAACTTACATACCACGTAATATTTTCATTTTTATTTAGAAAAGGGGTTGAACATCTTCTGATAATTTTTCAAAGTAGTTAAAAAACATGTAGGTAGGCTTTCTTGGGCTTCCTTTTAATATCTTTTTACCCCATTCCCCAGTTTCTCTTTCATGCAGAAACAGAGTGTGGACCAAGAACGATGATGGTAGAGGTAGGCTTTCTTGGGCTTCCTTTTAATATCTTTTTACCCTATTCCCCAGTTTCTCTTTCATGCAAAAACAGAGTGTGGAACAAGAACGATGATGGAGAGCATATTAACTAGCCCTTATTTCCACTTAAATGACTTTTGTAGGACTGTAGCTTACAATTGCTTGTGAGAGGAGGCAACCCATGGGCTTGACAGTGAAGTATTTCCACTCCCCAGCTCCAAGAACTTAGACAACAGATAATCAAGATTATGTTTTGAAAATCAAACTATTTAACTAACATACAGGGTATAAAGCCACAGATATTTAAAGTAATAAAAATTGGACTTGGCAGAGCAAACCTGTTTTCTGATGAAACATATTCATAATTGAAAGAAAAAACTATGTCAATCAGAGAGGGTGGGTATGGAGTCTAGTCAGTCTTAAAAGGAAATCAAAGCAAACATCACAGACACTTGTTCAGGCAATACTCTAGGCAGAGCCCATCTTGTAAGGCTGCTATGCATTCTTTGTACAAATATCTTTATAAGCATATAATTATTATGGAGATGAGTACATCAGCTTTTAGAGTTGTAACAATTATACATTCAAATCCCATAGCTAATTTACTTTGTTATTCTGGGTGTCTGCTAAGGTCCAATCTGGTATGTTATTTCTGATCTTTTGCCATAAATAATCAGTTAGCTTTCTAGGCATTAGTTAGGATCTTGGGTCCAATTTACTCTGTGAAACTACTCCCTGAAACTTCACAGCCAAGGCGGGACCATATGAGGCCTGAAACCCTTGTCCGGTTCCATCTTGGTGGCCATTATTTCACAGGTAACAACCTTCTACTTTACTCTGAAGTCAGATTCTTTTCATTAAAAAAAATACAGGTATTCATATCTATCCACACCTTCAAGAATGCCCATCACTATTCTCGTAATTCTTGTGCCTCAAGTGTTCTGCTTATTTCCTGCAGGCTCCGTCCTCTTTAAGCAGAGTGCCTAAACTCCCTAAACACTCTTCAGCGGCACTTTTATGTCCAGAATCTAGAAATTTGTCCACAGATGTTGAATCAGAAAACACAAGGTAAATGACAGTTTTCTGTTTTCTTAATTGACCTATAATTGACATAAAATATTCTATTAGTTTCAGGTGTATCTTATAGCAATTCTATAGTTGTATACATTATGAAATAATCCCCATGATATGTCTAGTTACTATCTGTCATCATACAAAGTTATCACATTATTGACTGTATTCTCTATGCTGTACATTTACTCTTATGAGTTATTTATTTTATAAATGGAAGTTTATACCATTTAATCCCCTTCACTTTTTGTGCCTGCCCCACAACCCCTCCCCTCTCTGGTAACCACCAGTTTGTTCCTCAGCAATTCCATTTCTGGATATTTATCCAAAGAAAATAAAAATATTCCCTGGCTGGTATGGCTTGGTTGGTTGGAGCATTGTCCCATACATTGGAGCGTCGTGGGTTCAATTCCTGGCCAGGGCACATGCCCGGATTGCGGGTTCTGTCTCCAGGGTGTGTACAGGAGACAGCCAATAGGTATTTCTCCTCTCTCTCTCTCTCTCTCTCTCTTCATCAGTGAACATGTCATCATCTCTCTCTCTCTCTCTCTCTCTCTCTCTCTTTCATCATCAGTGAACATGTCATCGAGTGCAGGATTGACAATAAAAACCACAAAAAGCAAAAACACTAATTCAAATTAAAGTTGGTTTCAGACAAGTAACTTAGCAAAAACATATTTGAGTTTCTGAGTAAAACCCACCTCATTTGCTTAGATTTGTTCATTATTGGTCTAGCTGTATATCCTACTATACCTGAAAGATTCTCCATCCTTCCTACATGCCTCTCTCTGCCCTCTGTCATGATCTAATTATCAGTCCACTTTCACTTTCAAAAATGTCCCATTTGGCCTATTGTATATATAACCATGTTCATCAAACTTGGAATAATTAAGAAGTGTTTCTTGTTTCTGAGTTTATTCATTGTTACCAGTTTGTGGGTGCTTTTTTGTTTGTTTGTTTTAATCTTGTGTAAGTTTAGTATGTTGTCTCTGCCCTCTTTGAACACATCTAATTGTTGTAAGTATGGTGCTCCCCACATTTGATGAATTAGTTTGTCTTACCCTTAATTATTTATCTGCTGTATTCACTGGTGGAACTAAATAAATCTCTTGTCATTTTACCTTAGTTAAAATTAAGAGTAAACTGTGATACCATTTGAAGTAATGTTGAACTTTAGCTTTCTTTCAGGTAAAAGATTCTTTAAAAAAAAAAAACCCAAGTGATTAATCATGGATTTTAAAAATAAACAAATCAATTTTCCTGTTGAGTAATTAATGCATAATTACATAATTACTTTATCACATGGCTCTGATCAAATCATTATATGTGGCCTTTACGTAAGCTTTCTGTGCTCTGAGAGTTTCACATACATGATTACTTGGTTAGGGATTTTTTTTCCTTAAAGGTAATATTATCTACTAGATTCTTATTTGTTTTACCATTAAGTAACTGAATTTAAGCATGCATTTGCCTGATTCATTGAATATAAAAATGGCTCCAATTATCCATCCTTCCTACATGCCACACTTTGCAATGTGGCTTTGCAGCTCATCAAGAGGTAGAATCCATGTTATCATCTCTTGAATCTGGGCTGGATTTAGGACCTGATTTATGTAATAGAATGTAACACAAATAATTTGCCAGATTTAAGGCTAAGTTTAAAGAGGCGTTTCACACCTGTACTTACTTTCTTGGAACTTTGCTCAGGTACTAGGCGAACAAATACAGTCTCTAGCCTCATGAGCTAAGTCATCTCAGTCATCTCTGTGGACAGGCAGTTGAATGCCAGAAATGTGAAGAAAATGATCCTAGAAAAAGAATCCTCTAGCCAACCAAAAATACATAAGTAAACTTATCTGATATCAACTGAGCCAGGCTCAGATTAGCAAAATCATCTACCTAACTCATAGACTACTGAGAAATAGAAAGTGCTTATTATTATATTAAATTTTGGAGTAGGTTGTTACAAAGAGATGGCTAATACAATAGCTTTTAGATATTGTTGCTTCAATAAACAGAAAACATTTCAAAATAATATAAGCAATAAAATTTCCTATTATGAGCTAAACAATTCAATCTGAATGTCCATGTTCTACTTGTATTGAAATTGTCTGAAAATAAATTAGCAGCCCCAAATTTTTTATGTTCTCCCAATTATATTCTAATGTTTGATAATTCTACTCAAGCTAAGAAAATTGGTTATTTCTTTCTACATTTCCTAGTTTCCCCCAGTCAACTATTTATACCAGCCAATGGATTCTCCATTTCAACATTTACCACATGTTCTCGCAAAATTTCATTCACGCAGCTCCTGCCATATTTCTGGACTACGTCCTCTTTCTCCTGAATTAATGGCCTTGTCTTGAGTCTCTCTCTTCAAATCAATTCTACCAGATATTTTATTTTACAGCACACATCTAATTGTATGATTTATTTTCTTAAAAAATACTCCATGTAAAATTTAAATACATATACTATTTTTGTCAGTTAATATGTTCTCTTTTCATATGTGGTCAAAATACAAAGTTTCCTAATGTAGGTAAAATAATATTCATTGAAGTAATATCAGTATTTATTTTCAAAACAATTTATTACAATATCTGGGTAGTGAATTTGTGAGATATTTAGAGGATTCTTTCTATTTTGACATATCAAATAACAATAACACTTCAATTCCATGGTATAAGAAAAGAAGTTCTTGGTGCTTGTTGCATAGAAATTGAAGTTCATATATTTTTGCATTTCTAATATCAAATCTGTCATTTTATTTCCATTCTCATCCAGAAACACCATCTCTCTTAAATTATCTTTATCCTTTTACTCAATATGCTCCTTATGCTTTATTTTAGACTAACAGCTGTATTGATATTGGTGTTATTATCTCCACTTTATAAATAAAGGAACTTGGAGAGTAAAGAGAGTCGACAAAAGTCATAAAGGTCCTTCAACTCTACAGCTCAGTAACTTATTACTTGATTAAAATCTCTTGGATTTAAGAAAATAATTTTGTCACAATACAAAATGAGTTAAAACATCCAAAGTATTCAACTAACTTCCGAATTTATATATACTGAAAGATTTAAAGTGTGCATAAATATTTTATAATAAAATTTCCCCAGGGTAGGCTTATTAGACTGCTATATCTACCCATATATAGTTCATTATAATTCTAGCATCTTGCTAACCTAAAAAACAATTGCAGCTTGTAAAAAAAAATGTGATAGGAATAACTGTGACAATTGCAAATAATTTCATATTTTTCAAAACAAAATGAGTGAAAAAACACCTGATTTATATGTAATTCTCATAACACATAAAACGTTAGTTCAAATTCATCTGGAAGAGCTTCAGAAGTTTTATGAATGACTTTTACTGCATGGCTGCCCTCCTTACTTTCTTAAACACATTTCCGTGGCTTTCATTGTCCTGTCCTGAAGTTTGTCTTTCTTTGTCAAGTTAGATGTTCAAATGCATGAGGCAGGGATTTGTCTCCCTTACTGATTCTGAAATACTAGCACGTTATTTCCAGACAATAAAAAGAAAATGACTATAGTACTAATAACATGTACCAACAAAAACAAAATGATATTGACAGTAGGCAAACTATATAATATTCAGTACATCAAAGATACCTGATAGTATAGAGAAATAAGTGATCTCATTGATTCCTATTTGTTTGCTTATTTAATTATATTTTGGTCTCTGATTTTATAATCTAAAACTCTTGTGCATAAGTTAAGTGTACTTTTTTAAGGTACTATAGCTAGAATTCAATGCTACCCTTGATCAGATAAAATTCTCTGGCTGAAATTCTATCTCTACTGCATACCCTCCTTTGAGCCCAACAGTAACCAAGCATTTGAGGCTCTGTAGCTACAGACACTCATTATTTATTTCTACACTCAGGCATAGGACTAAAGAAAAGTCATTCTTAAAAAATCTGTCAAGCTTCTGCAATGGCCTGAGTTGAACATTGTATTTATATGTGGAAAGCTCTCATATGTGATTTTAGAGGGAAATAGATTTTATTTTTGAATGATTTTATCATTTTTTAAAAATACTTATTTTAAATAGAAACACTAATCAGAAAGGATATATGCACCCCTATGTTCATAGCAGCACAATTTACAATAGCTAAGATTTAGAAACAGCCTAAGTGCCCATCAGCAGATGA
>NW_005354212.1:1012483-1014738 GCF_000412655.1 Myotis brandtii | reverse complement strand
GGATGGACCTGGAGAGCATTATGCTAAGTGAAGTAAGCCAGTCAGAGAAAGATAAATTTCACATGATCTCACTCATTTGTGGAATATAATGAACAACATAAACTGGTGAACAAAAATAGAACCAGAGTCAAAGAAGCATTAGACTGTCCAACCTATGAGGGAAGGCAGGGAGTGAGGGGGTAAGAGATCAACCAAAGGACTTGAATGCATGCATATGAGCATAACCAATGGACACAGATGGGAAGGGGGTGAGGTCATGTGCTGGGAGAGGGGGCAGCCAGGGAGAGGTCAATGGGGGAAAAAGGAGACTTATGCTTTAAACAATAAAGAATTTAAATTAAAAAAGGAACTTATTTTATTGTGGTAACAACACTTAATAAGACACATACCCTTTTAAAATGGTTGAGCATATAATACAGTATTTTTTACTATATTATATGAATTTTTTACTATATTATAGAATGTTATAAGGCAGCTCTCTAGAATATATTCATCTTGCATAACTGAAAGGTCATATGTGTTGATTATTAATTCCTCATTTCTCCATCTCACTGGCTTTTGGAAATCATCGATCTATTATTTGATTCTATAATTTTGACTATTTTAGACAACTCATATAAAATCACTCATGGACATGTGCAATATTTGTCTTTCTGTGACGGGTTTATTTCACTTAGCATAGTGTCCTTAAGGTTCATCCATGTTGTCGAATATCTCAGAATTTCCTTCTTTTTTAAAGCTGAATAATATCCCATGTATGTATATATTATATTTTCTTTATCTATCCATTTGTCAAAGAACATTTAGATCATTTCCACATCTTGGCTTGGCTATGATGAAAGGAAAATGATAGATCAATGATCTCTTCAAGATCCTGATTTCAAGTCTTTTGAATAAAATTAGGAAGTGGAATTGCTATATTATACAGTAATTCTATTTTTTTTTATCTTTTTGAGGAATCTCTATACTGTTTTCCATAACAGATGCACCATTTTGCATTTCCATTTACCACTGTTTAAGAACAATTTAGCTCTGGCATACAATCTTCTTTATTTATGAAATAGCTGTATTGAAAATAGTGTTTGATGGGTGATAAAATGTTGATTTTTAATTTAATTTTATTGTTTACATAAGGAAGGATTCTACATGAAAAACAAACATACTTAAGTTCTGTTAATTTTTTAGTTTGGTTGGGAAAAATTGGGTGCTATAAAAAGACATATACAGAAAGATGTTTTTCTCTCCCCTTATAATTAATAGAGGCAAAAGATTTTGCAGAGGATTGACCACCTTTATTGAATATGATGTAGGCCTTGTAGAAACCCTAACAAAGCAAATTATTATACTTGGGACTTTTCAAGTGATAAAACACTTAACTCTATTACATAAAAATTTCTTTCCAAGGGTTATTTTTATATACCTATCTTTGCAATGCATTAACAAATTCTTGTTAATAATAACTTCAAGAAGACTAATGGTTAACTTAGCTTGTTATCATCTATACACAATGCAGCAATTCTCCATTTTTGAAAGAAAGCAGTAAAATGGAATCATGAATGGAAAGACCTTGGTACAAAGAGTTGCTCATGCTGTAGAGCATAAAATCACATCTATACTAATAAAAGGGTAATATGCTAATTAGACCAGGAGACCGTCTGGACAAAGCCATGGTGGCAGGGCCAAGGGAGAGGCAGTTAGAGGCGATCATGCTGGCAGGAGAGGGCAGTTGGGGGTGAGCAGGCCATCAGGGGGGCTGTTGAGGGTGAGCAGTCCAGTAGAGGGGGTAGTTGGGGGGCGCAAGCCATCATATTATACTTGGGACTTTTCAAGTGATAAAACACTTAACTCTATTACATAAAAATTTCTTTCCAAGGGTTATTTTTATATACCTATCTTTGCAATGCATTAACAAATTCTTGTTAATAAGAACTTCAAGAAGACTAATGGTTAACTTAGCTTGTTATCATCTTATACACAATGCAGCAATTCTCCATTTTTGAAAGAAAGCAGTAAAATGGAATCATGAATGGAAAGACCTTGGTACAAAGAGTTGCTCATGCTGTAGAGCATAAAATCACATCTATACTAATAAAAATGGAATTTATGCTAATTAGACCGGGAGACCTTTCAGGAGACCGTCTGGACCAAGCCATGGTGGCAGGGCCAAGGAAGAGGTGGTTAGGGGCCATCATGTCGGCAGGAGAGGGCAGTTGGGGGTGAGCAGGCCAGCAGGGGGGCTGTTGGGGGTAAGCAGG
>NW_005354212.1:1006487-1012065 GCF_000412655.1 Myotis brandtii | reverse complement strand
GCAGGTGAGCAGTTAGGAGCCAGTGGTCCCAGATTGTGAGAGGGATGCCCGACTTCTGACATCCCCTGAGGGGTTTCAGATTGGAGAGGGTGCAGACCGAGCTGAGGGACACCCCTCTGGTGCATGAATTTGTTGCACTGGAACACTAGTACTATATAATAAAAGCCTACTATACTAAGTGTCTGACTGTTCAACCAGTTGCTATGACGTGCACTGACCACCAGGGTGCAGACGCAGCAAGCTGGAGTTTGGCTGATGGAGATGGTCTGGACATGCCCTGGAGCCAACCTCCCATGATCCCTGCCCAGCCTCTAAAATATTTCTTCCAATTAATTTCCTTTCAATATGCATGAATCCGTGCACCAGGTCTCTAGTTAGATAAACTTCCATTTCTGCTTTTGTTTCTTCACCTATTAATTGATGGAAAGAACATAAGGGTCCATTACTCAAGGCTGCTATGGGGGAATATAAAATAAATGAAAGAAGAAAGTCAGATATAACATGATGGTAGTGGGGCGATCTGTGGAGAACTATTAAGTATGTCTTTTTTAACAAGAACAGCTGCTACTCAGCTGCAGATTATTGTAGAAAGGACAAGCCTAGTATCAAGAATTTTCAAATTGGTAAAAAAACAAAAACAAAAAAAAAACCCAGCAAGTAATGTTTTTTTAGCTAAAATATCCTAGTTTTTAAATGTTGACAATTCAATTAATTTTTGAACACTGCATACTACAACACAACATAATCAGCATTCTGTTTTTGGCTTACAAACTGCCACTTGGCAACCTATGAGTAAAAGAATCTTAGTGCCTTAATTGGAAGTGTACTAAGTATTTAACATCTCTTTAATTATTCAGAATAACTCAAGGACTTCTAAGGATTTTAAGGATATCATTGTGCTAGAGAGACTGTGGAAGAGCCGGTAACTAATGCTAAAAACTGGTTGATGAAATATCAGTAATATTTTTATGAGAATTCTTAACTATTTGGTTATATACTTGGGATTAAAAGTCATTTATTTTTCATAATTTTTATTTTCATATGCTTTATGCCATTTATAGTTAAAGGCATATAAGTACCAGTACAATTTGAATTATGCTAAGTATAAGTTGAACACACTATGTATAGTTCTATATTTTCCTTTCAGGTTAAAAGCTTCTTAAAATATAAATTAGTAAACAAAATGTACAGCCTAATGCACCTGCTAACTTTATTTGGATCATTGCTACTTTGTGGTTATCATAAATGAAGCCACCATAAATAATCACATACCTGTTTTCCTGTGGTTATAGATATATTGATTTCTCTTGGGAAAACTCCTAGGAGTAAAATGGCAGGATCATCTGCAAATGTATGTTTAACATGATAAGAAACTGCCAAACTGCTTTCAAAGTAGCTGAAATATTTTACATTCTCACCAAATGTATAAGGATTCATTTGCCCACATCCTTGCCATCATGTAGTACTGTCTGTCTTTCTTTTTTCACCAACTTTTTAAGATATAACTATCAAAAATTGTATGTATTTATGTGTATGATATAATGATTTGCTATACATATATTTAATATGTCTTTTTATTATAGCTAGTGTAGTAAGTATAAAGTAGAAAATTACTTGGATTTAGTTTAATGTTCTTAAAATCTAATGATGCCAAGCAAGTTCTCATGTGCTTATTAGCTATTTGTATATTTTCTTTGGTAAAATATTTATCAAATCTTCTTAATATTTTCTTAAATTAAAAAGACTTTACATGATAAGAAACTGCCAAACTGCTTTCAAAGTAGCTGAAATATTTTACATTCTCACCAAATGTATAAGGATTCATTTGCCCACATCCTTGCCATGTGGTACTACTGTCTGTCTTTCTTTTTTCACCAACTTTTTAAGATATAACTATCAAAAATTGTATATATTTATGTGTATGATATAATGATTTGATATACATATATGTAATATGTCTTTTTATTATAGCTAGTCTAGTAAGTATAAAGTGGAAAATTACTTGGATTTAATTTAATGTTCTTAAAATCTAATGATGCCAAGCAAGTTCTCATGTGCTTATTAGCTATTTGTATATTTTCTTTGGTAAAATATTTATCAAATCTTCTTAATATTTTCTTAAATTAAAAAGACTTTATTTTTTAGAATAGTTTTAAGTTGACAGCAAAATCGAGAGGAATATATAGAGATTTCCTATTTACCCCCTGCTCCCATACATGCATAGACTTCCTTATTATCAACTCTCCTGAACAGAATGGTATACTTGTTACAACTCATGAATCTACATTGACACATCATAATTGGGTGGTTTTTCTTATTTGTGAGTAATAAGTGTTCTTTGTATATTTTTGATACATGTCCTTTATCTGATATATGATTTACAATGTTTTTCCATTTGTGACTTCTCTTTTCATCATATTCTTCATAGTGTCCTTTGAAGTGCAGAAGTTTTTATTATAATGAAGACTCATATATCCTTCTCTTTTTTTTCTTTTTGTTATCATGTTCATGTTACATCTAAGATTCTTTGCCTAACCCAAGTTCACAAAGATTTTTCTCTCCTTTAAAATTTTTGTAATTTTATGTTTCACACTAAGATCTATGATATATTTTGATTAATTTTTAATAAGGTAAGGTATCATCTATCTGTTAAGCTTCATCTTTTGCATAGGAGCATCCAATTATTTCAGCACCTTTGTATAAAAGTCTGTTCTTTTCTCATTACCTTTGTACCTTCGTTAACAATCTGTTGGATATATTTGTGTTAGTTTATTTCTGAGGTCTGCATTCTACTACATTGATCTATGTGTCTGTCCTATTGCCAATACATAATATCTTGATTGGTAAAATCAGTTGTGAAATCAGGGAGCATGAAAACAGTAATTTTACTCTTTTTTAACATTGTTTTGGATGTTCTAGTTACTTCGTATTTTCATTTAAATTTTAACTTCACCTTGCTAGTATAACAAAAAGTTTCCTGGGATTTTGATCAAAAATTATGTTAAGTCTATGTAACATTTTGGGAAGAATTGCAACCTTGATAACAATGAGTCTTCAAATCCATCAACATGAATGACTCTCGACTTATTTAGATATGCATTAATTTATCTCAACAATGTTTTGTAGTTTTTAACGTACAAATCTTGCACTTCTTCAGTTAACTTTTTCCAAAAATTTTATTTTTTATGCTCTTTTGGTTGCTGCAGACATTTTTAAATTTACTATAACTATATCAAATTAACATTAATTTAATCCTGGTAAAATATGGAACTTCACTCCAATATAGTTTTGTTACTTCATGCTTCCTTTTGCTCATACTGTATATGTGTTATTTATCCAAATGTATAGTGTCAAATTTAAATTATTGCTTTATACAATTATATCAGTATAAGAGAAGAAATGACATTTTATCATATATATATATATACATATATATGAAACTTTTATATTGACTTACATATTTATACTTTTCAGTGCTTTTTATTGCTTTTATGGCTTTGTGTTATTTACTGTTATCACCTTTCTTTAGCCTGAAGGTGATAACAGTAAATAATATTTCTTGAAGCGCAACAAATTATCTTAATCTATGTTTAACTATGATGCCTTTGATACAGAACAAAGTTGGGGGCTCCGTTTCCCTACTGAGGGTGCTGGGGATGGACTTCTTATGATATCCTGAGAAAAATAATTTTCTGAGACTCGCACACAGGATAACAAGTGATTTTTATTTGCATGGGATTAATTCCCTGTGTTTTCAAAGTTCCATTTCCCTTAGTTTAGTCATAGAAGAAATATAGCTGGGGTTTTATCAGAGCTAAAATCAGAGCCAGTGTCTGTTTCCTTTCCATGTTGGAGCCGAGTCCAGTCCAGCATCAGGCTAGCTACAGTCCGTTGTGTGTAGAGTGACCATGGCCATGTGCTATGGCAGGAGCAAAAGAGCCCACTAGCCTAGAGTCACATGATTCCCAAAGGAACCAAGAGCACAAGAGCATACAAGCTCCTTTGTTTAGGGGATTATATATCCCCAAATTTCTGCACGTTTGAAGAGGCTGTGCCCATTCTGGCCAATGACTTCTATTCCCAGATTTGATGGACAGGCAGCACCTTCACTGTCACCCCAACTTTCCTGGGCATCTATCTATATTCCCATTATCTAGTCCCATTTTCCCAATGTTTTGCAGGGAACATGCCTATAATGCCCAGCCTTCCCTTTTCCCCTTTCCTATTATTAATAACTAGTTAATTATAATGGTATCATCTTTACTTCATCTTCACATGCAAAGGATTTTTTGGTGGGTATATAATTCTTTATTACTTTTTTTAAAATTTATTCATCATTTTGCATCTGCCTTTCTATTCCCTTTTGTCTCCATTGTTTTGGATGAAAATTTGGCCATTAATCATTTTGATGATTCCTTGTATGTGAGGATTTGTTTTTCTCTTGTTGCTTTCACTATTTTCTTTTTATTTTAACTATGGTTTGTCTAGGTATGGGTTTCTTTCTACTTATTTGGCGGGGTTGGTTGGGATTTTTAAGTATGTAAAATTACCATTACATTTTGGATAACTTCAATATTTTTTATGCCTTTAAAAAAATATCTCCTCTCCTTTTGGAACACCTATTTAATGTATAATGGTACCCATGATGTTAGCCTTTGGACTTTCCATATTATGTTTATACTAGAGGCCCAGTGCATGAAATTCATGTACAGGGGCAGGGGGTCCCTCAGCCCAGCCTGCACCCTCTCCAATCCAGGACCCCTTGAGGGATATCCAACAGCCCCTCACAATCTGGGACTGCTGGCTCCTAACAGCTCACATGCCTGCCTGCCTGCCTGCCTGCCTGCCTGATCACCCCTAACCCCTCTGCCTGACTGCCTGATTGCCATCATCTGCTTCCCTGTTGGCCTGATAGCCCCTAACTACCTCTGCCTCGCCCCGCACCTGGGACCCAGGATCCCCTCCTCCAGCTGATTGCAGGCACCCGGGACCTGGGCTTCCCTCCCTCTGGCAAGCTGCAGGCACTCAGGACCCGGGCTGGCTTTGCCCAGGCCAGCTGCAGATGCAGGGGTCTGTGGGAAGGCAGCTTTGCCCGGGCCACAACAGCAGGTGCCTGGGACCATGGGGTGGGCAGCTTGTCCCTCTCCCAGGCTGCAGCCCCAGCCGCTGGCGCCCAGGACTATGGGGTGGGTGGCTTGTCCTGCTGCCGGGCCACACCTTGGCTGGTCCCCATTCCTCTCTTGCGAGCTCATTTGTGCCTGACTGGTCCCAATTCCTTTCTCCCCAGTGTTGAGTGTCTGAACCGTTATGTCACGGCATGAGGGCATGATGACCATTTGCATATTAGCTCCTTATTATATAGGATTTCTTCATTTTTTCTCTCTCTATTCTTTAATATAGATTATTTCTGTTGCCATAAAATCACTAATTCTTTAACCTGTCATCTTATATCTGTTGTTGTGCCCCTTCAGTAAGTCATTCTTTTAGTTATTGTACTCTTCAACTTCAGAATTTAGATTTAATTCTTCTGTATAATGTATTTTTATTCAGAAAGAATTTTTACTGATTTTTCCCACAA
>NW_005354212.1:1004292-1006453 GCF_000412655.1 Myotis brandtii | reverse complement strand
ACTTAGCACATATTTATAATGTTTCCTTTGAAGAGTTTGTCTATTAAATCCATTACTTGTAGACACAGAGAGACAATTTCTATGAACTGCTTCCCCACTGGGGATGGAGCCAGCAACCCTGGTGTGTGCTCTTGACAAGAATTGAACCTGGGACCCTTCAGTCCTCAGGCCAACGCTCTGTCCATTGAGCCAAACCAGTTAGGGCAATATTCACACTTTTCTGTTTCTTTGCATGTCTCATAATTTTTATTGTTTAATGAACAGATTACATATGTTATAACTTGATAATATGAACTATCACTTTTCCACTGAATATTGTGTTATTGATGCTATTTTTTGTTTGTTTGTTTTGCTTCTTTGTTATTTGTTTTGTACCTTGTCTGGAGAAAAAATATGATTCCATTTCTTTCATGGCATGTGGCAATGAAGTCTCTGTCTAGTTTTTGTTATTATTGTTGTAGATATATATATTTTAAGCCTGGCTTCCTTCAGTTTGCCCTACTTTCTATATAGCTTAGTGGTCAGCAAATGATTATGCAGAAGCTATATTCAAGTATCTTGAGGTAATAAGATTTTTATCCTTTGGTGATGGGATCACTGTACAGGTAAGAATATTCACCCAATATGTAGGTTATTTCCAAGTATATCACAGCTTTTACATTTCACTGAGACCTTTATATCCCTTATATGCATGCACACAGCTTGAGGATCAGCCAAGCATGTATGACAACCTTAAGTCCTCTCTAGTTTCTGCTTGTGCCTCAGAAGTAATTATACTTTATATTTGTCCCAATCACAGCTGCAACTTTAGGTTAGTAGAAACACTGTTCTTCCCTACTTGAAGATGTCACTTCCACAGGAAAGGCTGCTAGGTATGGCTGTTTCCCATCACTCCAGGTCAGGAAGCCCTTTTCTACCAAGGCAGTACAGCTACAGGACGTCACTGTAGGCTCCACTCTGGCAGAATTTCTGCACCTACCATTGCGTAGTGAAGAAGGAATACAAATAAGTCAGGAATGGCAGAGTCCCACTATTCTTACCTGAAATTCAACAGTTTCTCAAGTGTAAATACTTCTCAAAATACTTTTAAATAAAAAATATTTTTATTTGTCTTTAATTGACTTCCAGAGTGCTGAAATAGCCATTTTATAAGTTTTGTCTCATCTTATAGTTGCGTTCTGGGGAGAGGATTGATTAACTTCCTCATCCTGACATAGCTAACAGTCTCCTTTCCCAATAAGATTTTAAAGTGAATTATATTTCTGACATAGCTAACAGTCTCCTTTCCCAATAAGATTTTTAAATGAATTTTTAAATATAATTTTTAAATTATATTCATCACAAAGTAAAAAATTAGTAAAATCAAGAATTAATTTTTGAAAATCAAAGAAAATTAGACATGGGGTCACACTGTACCTAAATATGCTTCCTGTGAATAATGGGTATTTATAAAACAAAAACAAAAAACTTGTAGTCAACAAAACCAGAGAGATATTGGGTATAGTTTAAACAAGAGTATTATCAGAATGATCAATAATGAGGACTTATAAGTAAAAAAATATAATTAAGGTTTCAAAATGTCCTATTCCCTAGCTTATTAGCTATTTTTTGCCTAAATTATATATAAAACCCCAAAGCTGAATTTTGAAGTTTTATAAAAAGATTTTAGGAAATAATTGAATAATTATCCACTGAATTCATGTTATACAAAAGCTCAATAATTAAAGTACATAAAGTTATATTAATAAATTGGGGGTTAATACTAATGAGAGAGAAAAATATAAGGAATTCCATATGCATTTATTAAAAATAATGAAACCTTTATCTATCTCTAAGGTATAGTTTTTAAAATTTACTTTACTATCCTATAATAATTTTGCATTTAGTATGTACCTCTATTTTAACACTATCTCATGGGGTTATTTCTTTTTCTCACTGAAAAGTGAATGCCTTGGGAATATAGCATTTATCCACAATAATCTATGCATATATCAATACTAGAGGCCCAGTGCACAAAATTCTTATATGGGGGGCAGTGTCCCTCAGCCCATCCTGCACTCTCTGCAATCTGGAACCCCTCGAGGGCAGTCGGACATGCCTCTCACAATCCAGGACTGCTGGCTCCCAACCACTCGCCTGCCTGCCTGATTGCCCCTAACCA
>NW_005354212.1:1001505-1003986 GCF_000412655.1 Myotis brandtii | reverse complement strand
GGTCACCCTCAACTGCCCTCCCCTGCAGGCCTGGTCCCCCCCAACTGCTCTCCCCTGCCGGCCTGATCACCCACAACTGCCCTCCCCTGCTGGCCATCTTGTGGCCACATGGGGGCAGCCATCTTGTGTGTTGGAGTGATGGTCAATTTGCCTATTACCTCTTTCTTAGGTAGAATACTTTTGTGAAAAAATGTTATTCTTTATGTGAATCATTTATATGTTGCAAGGTGGTATAGAATTATCTAAACAGCAAGAAATATGTAAAGTTGTAGCTATCTAAAACTAAATACTATTAGTATTTACCATAAATGATAAAAATAATTGCAATAGTAATATACATTGAAATGTTTTTGGAGTGGGTGAACTCCAAAACGACCTGCTGGCTTAGGCCTGCTCCTGAGTGGCAGAGGGCATGCCCAATCCCTCTGTGAGTGACAGGGGGTGGCACCGCAACCTCCTGGAGTGGGTCGTTCAGTTTGTTTTTGCCTCACTATCCACTGATTTCTCCATACTGGTGAGGATTTTAAAGAATATAACTGTTAGCTATACACTCCCAGGTTAAAGCCTGGAGAGTAACTTTTAGTTGTGCTTCTTTTATTATTTTCTTTAGTTACACACACACACACTTATACATACACACATACAAAGTTAAAAATATATGTGTGCAATCCGTATGGAATGTTAGAAAATTATAAATGATGTATGAGATTTTTAAAAATACACCCTTATCTAAAACCTTACATACAGAGAGTACAGATGTTCTTGAACTGCTCTTTGTAAGACTAAGCTCTGACAACTATCTCCTTTAAATAATGGATGGCATTAACTTCTAAAAAAGGAAGTCAAAGAAAAAAGTGAGGAAAAAATCTTTCTAGTTTTTTTAGAAGTTGGCTTTTGTTATCTTTTAGACAAGGACTTCATACCTCTCTCAAAGGAAATATCATACATCAGCTATACCAGTCAATACTTCAAGCTAAGTATTGGATGGAAGGGTCAATTTCTATTGTCTTTAATGCATTCAAATTCTAGGAAGTTAATTCTCCTATGAAACTTTTTAAGTTTAGTGTCAGACATTAATAATACACCTGATATATATATATACACCTGCCCTATATTTATATATAAACTTTTCCTTTTTAGTGCATACACACACACCACCACCACCATATATATATATAATAAAAGCATAATATGTTAATTAGACCAGATGGCCCAACGACCTTCTGGATGTCCTTCTGGACGAAGCCGGGGCTGCAAGGGCCAAGCCCCTTGCACAAATTTCATGCATCAGGCCTCTAGTATTTTCTTGGAATATATATATAGAAAATACTAAATCAGTTTGAAACAAATTCAATGTGTAAGGAACAGAAATATACACATATTTTAATTTTTAGAATAGGAATAATGTTTACAAAATAGTTTCTTCTTTAATGTCAGTCTTCTCAATCTTTCTTTCTAAAAGATTCATTATAAGAAAGAAGGAGTTAACATTCTGAATGCATTCCCATGGTATAACCAAATATTTTAAGCATTGTGGTATTGATTTTAGAGGCAAATAAGAGGCGTGCAATGTTTATTTCTCAGCTGTCTAGACACTTTTCCAGTGATTAAAGGCTCCTCTATGTATCATATCACATGGTATATAAGTAGTGAGCTGCTGGCCCAGGACTAGAGTAAATGCCAACCTAATCCACTGCAGGAAATGAGAATTCTCAGAGCTGTTCCAATTCAATGCCTTTAAAGTTACAATTTCCTCATATTACCCTTGAAAAACATATAAATAAGTCATACAACTTAACACAAAAAAGCAAACCATCTTATTAAAATTTGAGCAGAGGACATGAATGGACATTTCTCCAAAGAGGACCTGCATATTCCCAATAGAAATATTAAAAGTTATCAATTTTACTAACAGAGAAATGCAGATTAAAACCACAAATGAGATATTACCTCACAGCTGTCAGAATAACTATCACCAATATATCAACAAACAATGTATTCATGATGGTATGGAGAGAGGGGAACCTTCTTGCACTGTTGGTGGAACTGAAGATTGATGCAGCCATTGTGGAAAGCTGTATGGATGTTCCTCAAAAATTAAAAATTGGCCCTAACCGGTTTGGCTCAGTGGATAGAGCGTCAGCCTGCTGACTCAAGGGTCCCAGGTTCGATTCTGGTCAAGGGCAAGTACCTTGGTTGCAGGCACATCCTCAGGAGGCAGCTGATCGATGTTCCTCTCTCATCGATGTTTCTAACTCTCTATCCCTCACCCTTCCTCTCTGTAAAAAAATCAATAAAAAATATTTTTTAAAAAATTGAAGTACCTTATCAACCAGCAATCCACTTCTGGAATCTAAAACATTAATTTTAAGATACTATATGCATCTCAATAATCATTGCAGATTTATTTACAATCACCAAATATGGAAGCAGCATAGGTGTTCATCAACAGATAATTAAGAAGATGAGAAATATATATCT
>NW_005354212.1:985565-1001414 GCF_000412655.1 Myotis brandtii | reverse complement strand
ATACTAGGCCATAAAAAATTAAGTCTTACATTCTTACATTTGCTACAACACAAATGGACCTAGAGGGTATTATGCTAAGTTAAATATGTCAGACAAAAAAAGACAAATATCAGATAATTTCACTTATATGTGGGTTGGGGAATGGGGAGGAAAAAGATGATGGGACTAAGAAATATCAATTGGCCATTACAAAATAGTCACAACGATGTAAAGTACATAGGGTATATAATCAATAATATTGTAATATCTGTACTGTATCTGGTGTCAGGCGGCTACTAGACATCAGGGGGGTCAGTTAGTAAGTTATCTAAATTTCTAATCATTATGCTGTACACCTGAATCTAGTATATTAAATGCCAACTCTAATTTTAAAAAAAATTAAAAAGGTCTGGCTGGTGTTGCTCCGTGGTTGAGTGTAGTCCTATGAACCAGGAGGTCATGGTTCGATTCCCGGTCAGGGCACATGCCAGGTTGCTGGCTCGATCCCCAGAAGGAGAAGTGCAGGAGGCAGCTGATTAATGATTCCCTCTTATCATTGATGTTTCTATCTCTCTCTCTCTCCCTTCCTCTCTCTGAAATCAATAAAAACATATTTTAAAATTTTTAAAGGAGGTATAACAATGAAAAGAAAAATGAATTCCTGAGCATTTATTGAAAAGATCTTATAAATGAAGGATTCTTCTTTTCTGCTACACAGCAGATTGGAAAGAGGAGTTCCTGAGAATTCATGAGTTCAAGTAATAAGTCTTTGTTATAACAACCTAGAACGCAAACTGCATTTTCCCATGGAAACATACTGGGTGATGTTTTATAATATAGGATTGACAAAACTGAAGTGTAATGTTAAACAGTTTGTAATTTTCTGTACTTGAAGATCTAACCATCAATTATAATTTTGTGAGTGAAAAAAGAAGCCAAATTATAAGCAAATAACTTGAAATGGACTTTTTCATGCAACAAAATTTTACAAAGGAGATTCTATTTGCTCCAACGAACTCTGGTGCATCGGGATGATGCTCTAACCAACTGGGCTGCCCAGCCAGGGCATATATTTCTTTTTGAAAGTGTCTGTTGGTCCTTTGTCTTCTTAGATCCAAACATCAATTTCACCATACCTAGGAATAAACTTAACCAAGGAGGTAAAGAACCTGTACTCAGAAAATTACAGGATGCTGAAAAAAGAGATAAAGGAAGACATCAACAAATGGAAGAATATACCGTGTTCATGTATTAGTAGACTCAACATCATTAAAATGTCCTTACTACTCAAAACAATCTATAGATTCAATGCAATCCTCATTAAAATACCAAGGGCATATTCCAAAGACCTAGAACAAACTCTCCAAAAATTCATATGGAATGAAAAAGACCTTGGATGGCTGCAGCAATCTTGAGAAAAAAAAACAAAGTTGGAGGGATCACAATACCAGATATCAAGCTGTATTACAAAGCCACTGTTCTCAAAACTGCCTGGTACTGGCACAAGAACAGACATATAGACCAATGGAACAGAACAGAGAACCCAGAAATTAACCCAAGCCATTATGCTCAATTAACATTTGACAAAGGAGGCAAGAGCATACAACGGAGTCAAGACAATCTCTTCAATAAATGGTGCTGGGAAAATTGGACAGATACAAGCTTACTATTATATTTCTCATCTGTCTATATGTGTTACATGTGTTTTCACCTTTTGTTTAGGTATATGGGTTTTAAAGAAATTATGTACAGTATATACCTTATATTTGCTATAATCACACTGTTGATAAAAAATAATATTTAATGGGTACAGGGATCCTTAGGGGGACTGATAAAAATTCTAACACTGATTATGGTGATGGTTGCACAACTTTGTGTAGACACTAAAAACTGTTAAACCAAAGGACTTGTATGCAAGCCTAACCAATGGACACAGGCATCAGAGGGGTGAGTTCAGAAGTGGGGTGGGGGGAAAATGGGAGGATAAGGACACATATGTAATACCTTAATCAATAAAGAAAAAAAAGATCTTCAGAACCATTAAAAGATCACATCAAATTGTATCCTTTAAATAGGTGTGTGTGTGTGGCGGGGTAGGGGGGTGGAGATGTCTTCTAATGGAAGTCCCATGGGAAAATAATTCTGTACTTTCTACTAACTCTTCATATACTTCAGAATACTATTTAAAATTTTTAAAAGAATTTGAATCACATTTTTTCAAAGAAGGTTGAAAGCCTTGCAAGCAAATAAGAGAGACAAAGAAGCAAATCAATAAATCCTTAGAATTTTAACTTAAAAGTATGTGTCTCTGGAGTCAAATAAAAATAGTTGCTAATTTATGCTCTTCCATCCATTATCTGGGTGAACTTAGATATTTTGATTCACTTTTCTTTTGCTTCATCTATAAATGGAGATAATACTGATTTCATTAGGAAGTCAAGAGAGTAAGGAAGGTGATGTAAAAATTATAGCACACTACCTTGAATACAGTGATCATTTAAAATTTTATCTCCCTACTTCTCACTTTCCCCATGGGTTATTTGAAAAATATATTTTATCTTCTCATATTTTGGGGATTAGCTAGTTGTATGATGCAGAAACTTTTATTTAGAAACCATTATTGTTGAGTTATGCTATTCATTAAGCATCCTTGATCTAATTAGAAGAAAGACTGGCATCTGTTTTTGCCCTGGTAAGCCAGTTGATTCGCCTACAGAACTGACAAGAAAACCATCAGAAGACCTTGAGTGATGGCCCAGTACACAGATTATTGGTCATAAATTCATCCATCTGATATTTTGAGAATTGTTAGTTATTTGCAGCTCATGAAGGTATTGTGACTGGGCAGTGTAGATTGTCACCACCAAGAATACAGAAGCAGGTCATTTATCACTCCTAAAATCTCTGTAATATATCTATTTTTTAAATATGTTTTTATTTATTTCAGAGAGGAAGGGAAAGGGAGAGAGACATAGAAACATTGCTGAGAGAGAATAATTGATCGGCTGCCTCCTGCACACCCCCTACTAGGGATCGAGCCTGAAACCCTTGCATGTGCCCTGAATGGGATTCGAACCCTAACCTCCTGGTTCATAGGTTGATGCTCAACCACTGAGCCACACTGGCCAGATGTGTAATATATCCATTTATGGTAGATTCTCATTATTTAGTTATTTGTGTTCTTATAAAGTCATCATATGCACCGAATTAGTAAATATTGAACCATTGCTTCTGGGGGAAATATGGGATTAGGTTCCTGTAATTCTCTGATCACATTTCCATAAACCAATAAACACATAATCTGGTTTTATGGATGTCCTGTTTAAAGACACTTTACTATATTTTGGTTGTTCATAGACATTAAACTCAATTACAATATCATCACTCATGCCTGAAGGAAGCTTATCTTATACATGCATTTCCTCTGCAAAGCACATCACAGACATTTTGTGCTTAAGGATCCTAGATAGCACTTGAGCACTATGATTGGGGGCCATTTTATGCAGTGAAATAACCAACAGAAGGCACACAAAAATATGGCACTAAAAAGACCACAGTAAGGACACCTGTTGACAGTTTTAGAAGCTGTAATACGAAGGCAGTGTCACCTTGCTCCTCCCTGGTCTGCACCATGAATGCCTGATGACTCGAGTTTTTTGCCCCACTATTCATGTCCTTGAATTATAAAAACACTGCTTTGATTTTGAGGTTACAAATACATTTTAGTAAGTAGGCACATTTGCAAATAATACATCCACAAGTAAGGAGGGCCTGCTATAATTTTAGATGGTATAATTCTTGAGAATCTACCTCTGAATTGATTTTGTCTTTATTCATGTTCTTCTTAATTATGGTATGTTTAATTTTAAAACTGGTAATTTGTTACAATCAAAATGTTCAATATATGTGGGATGACTCGGGGTTAATCATGCTATGGGTGCTTTGTGTTTGGATCATCAGAAATTCTTGACACTGGTAGCAATGTTATGATAATGACTTAATTTATTTCATCCCAGATAAAGGAAAACCATTAGCCTTTTAGTGCAAGGAGTCTGAAAAAGAGATCTGAAGAGAGTGGTGAATATTTAGAAAATCTTACTGCAAAATATTGGAAAGAAAGATGACCATAAATAGGTAAAACTGCTGGTTAGTAATAGTGACAAATCAAGAGTAAATACTTTGAATTTGAAGTGGCTCTGATCCCCTTACCATGTGCTTTCTCCCACAGTAGCCCAGGTGTAAGATAAGAAGTGTTGAATGGCTACATTGATACAATGAAAGAGGTTGCAATAAGTTTAGGGGAGAATAGAGTAAAAAGCAATTGAATATGTGACAATGGAATAGTTGAGTTGTAGCATGATGTCTGTATTAGTTAGAAAGTTGATAGGGATAAAAGTTAGCTGTGTTAGAGAAACTGAAGACTTCAATGAAACCGAAGAGATTAGCTTATGAATTGAAAGAGATGAAGATACATTATTAAACTATGATCAAATATTAGATGTTAGAAGTTAAATTTACAGAGATACAATGGTTTGGGCTGCTGACAAAGCCCAGGGATTCCCAAAAGGTATAAGGATGAGGGGGTTAAATTGATTGATGTCTGGTAAAGAAATTTTTCTTTTGGAGCATTGGATTGTTCACATTTAATCTGATGATTGACGTTCTGGGAGGAGAGAGCAATGTGAGTTAGATGCCAACATCCATTGAGAAAAATGAATGGGAACTCTGTAGAAGTTTCAAGTAGCGATAGAAAATTCTGCAGTATGATGCCATGAACCTCAGGAGGGAAGTGCTTATATATGAGGGAAGTAGAAAAACCATCTGAAATGAGAACTAGGTAACTGGGAGGATGCCAATGTCATCTCAGACTCCCGTGTTCCCAGCAGTGTAGGAGGATGGGAGAAAACCATGTTCCCTTTAGGAGAGCTGCTGGGGAGATTACTATTGTGATGCTGAGAGCCAAAGTTAAATTGTCAACCATGTTCAGAGAAAATTCTGTGCAGAGGTTGAGGATTAAGGTGTAGGTTTATACTAAAGAATAGATTCTAGAGAACAGGGTGAAAAAATGGGAGCGAGTGTGGAAGTGGCAGTGTTAGGAAGAAGCAGAGGGCAGGGAGAAGGCTGGGCAAGAAGAGGGAGGAGTAGATAGGTTGGATTTGTATATTTAGCTGCATTTAAAGATAAACTGTAGTTAAAGGGCTTGATGGATTTAACCGGTAACATGATTCCCAGCAGAAGCAGGTGGAAAACTCAGGTAATATTAGAGACCCGAGAAGCTTAGCAATCTGCAGTCCTAGTTCACAAGTCTGATATCTCTCATCTTCCCCATGAGGTGGTTGCGGTGAGACCATTGTTGTGCATGTAAGTTCAACAAGATAAAATCGCCCTGGCTGGTTTGTTCAGTGGGTACAGTATCAGCCCACAGACTTAAGGGTTATGAGCTCCATTCCTAGTCAAGGGCATGTACCTGAGTTGCAGGTTCGATCTCCAGCCCCAGTTGGGGTGTGTGAGGGAGGTAACCAGTTCTTGTGTCTCTCTCACGTTGATGTTTCTCTCTCCCTCTCTCTCCCTCCATTCCTTCCTTCCAGTCTTTCTGAAAATCAATGGAAAAATATCCTCGAGTGAGGATTAACAACAACAACAACAACAACAAAATCTGTGCATGTTGATATCCTCGAGTGAGGATTAACAACAACAACAAAAAATCTGTGCATGTTTAATGAGCTGTAAACTACAGATGCAAGCAAGGCTAGTGACCTCTCCCTGGAGCTTTTGAGCTGGTGATAAAGACTGCCAGTGTGTATCTGGTAGATAAAGCTATAAAATGTCATCTTGAGGAGTTAGTAGTAGCCATGTGCCCTGTTATGTAGATCAGATAAGGGGCAGTTTTACTTAATTTTAAAAGAAAATCAACAGTTTTGTCTCTGTAGGAGAATGATTCCTCTAAGGTTGAGAGAATAAATATAAAAAACCTTAAGAACTTGTAATTGTGTTTAATTTATATGCTGTTTTAATTTTAAATAATCAATTCATTGCTCTAAAAGAAAAGGAAATGAACAACGCTACCACTGATTTTATTGTGTGTTTGTGTGTGTGCATATACAGTGTGTATTTATGCACTGTGTGCAGACAAACATTTGTGTGCACATGTATGAGTACATGTATATTGTACATATATACCTTACATATACAGCCTCTTGCTATTGTTTATCTTATCTATAAACTGTCATTTTTAATTCATGGCTTTGTTATACTGTCTTTATTTTCTTGACTTATTTTTTTTTCTAAGCTGTGTAATTTATTTTTAACAGTTTGTTTCACTTTTTTATTTTCTTCCCTTCTTATACATTTTATTAATAGGGGATATCCTTATCTTTTATTTAGTCTAGTAAATTCAACTGATTTCGCCTTGACTTTTACCACATCATCATAATGTCTTCTTCTTCTTGCTTTTCTGTAATCTGAGGAAATGGGAAGAGGTGGCATAGATAATGGTGAGTTAAAGCTATGTACAGCCTTATTTGATTAAGTGTATTGACTCATCTTTTGGGGTTGCTGCTAAATTTTCTAAAAATGGGTAACACAACATAGACAAAAGTGTATCCACTTTCTAAGAAGAATATCCCTAAACCTGGGCCATTTCCAGCTCGGATCCCCAGAAATGGCAAGCTCCAGTACTTTGTTCTGCATCTACTTCTGCAACACTAAGATAGTGAGGTACTGAAATCCTTAGTGGTTGGTAGGAAACTATGTAAAAATATTTCTCCAGTCCATTTTTCTTCTAATTGATCATGTGTTCACTGGGGAGAGGAGTGTATTAATGAAGATTGTGAGTTTTTTTGTGTTGTTTTCTTTTTGTTTGTTTGTTGCTGTTTTTTACTAGTCCTTTCCCCAATATGGCATCTAAAGATTGAGATGAAAAGTTGGGATCCAATCTGACCAGGAGAGTGTTGTTTTCTTTGCTTACCTAGCATTTTAGGAAAAATAATCGTATTTCAATGACAAAATATTTTTCTAAACTCTTATGTGTTTGGATTTGTCAGAATTTGGTGAGGAATATTATTTGATCTGGTTTTATTCTACCAGCTTTACCCAGGGCACTCGACACTCATTTTAAGTAAAATAAAATAAAAAAGTGAGGCCACAAGTGTTACCTTATTCACCCATTTACTCAGTAAATAAGGGAGTGCTTTTAATTTATGGAAATTATAGGCCATTTTAGTGAATACTTTAAAAAATATTTTATTGATTTCAGAGAAGAAGGGAGAGGGAGAGATAGAAACATCAATGATGAGAGAGAATCAGTGATTGGCTGCCTCCTGCATGCCTCGCACTGGGAATGGAACCCGTAACCCAGGCATGTGCCCTGACAGGGAATAGAACCATGACCTCCTGGTTCTATTCCCTCCATGCTGGCTGGGCAGTGAATACTTTATAGTGAAATGTTTTAGTGAATACATTAAAGAAAAACATAACGAGTGTTATTTTGAAAAATATATAACTTTACTGATGAATTCACTTGGGAACTCCTTCAGTGTTATTTTACTTTGTGACTTTTTAAAAACAATGAATTGAATATGAATTTAATGTGAAAAGGTAAAAAATGTGAAATGTAAAAACTCTAAACCCACTTTCTATTTTTATGCTATTACTAAGGCAAATATCCAGGAACTATAATTTTTACTTGGATTAAACAACAATACAAAATAGTCACTAGTACTATATCGAATAATTTACTAAGCTACAATGTAACAAAAAAAGAAAGTTAATACAAATAAGGCTACAACTTATAGAGTTAACAATTGTCTAAATATCTGAAGCATTTTTTTTCTTGCAGAACATACTAAATTTTTTATTATTCTTTTAACAGATATTGAACAAGGGCTCACTAAATCTAACCACAAGTCTTCAGTACTTAGTTTGTCAAGATATATTCCTTTAAATTGTACTGAAATGGAGGCATTCTAAAGATTTTCTCTAGTGGAAAAAGCCCTTGCCCATAGGAGCTGTAGTCATGTTTAAATCTCTCTTTCTCCTTCTCTCTTTTCTTAACTTAGTTGTCTGCTTGTTTCTTTATTTGTTAATTTTTTGATGTTTTTTGTTTGTTTGTTTTTGTTTGTTTGTTTTTAATTTTGCCTAGACATTAGGCCAGTGCTACTGGGCTTCCCATTTTGTTCCCAACTGAACCTTATATTCTTAACCAGTGGGTTGGTTGGTTCCCAATTTTATTTTAGGGGGAAAAACTTCTTTATTTTACTGTTTTGGCTCAGCTGTTCTGCTGTCTCTCAGCCTTTAGCGATGACTGCCTCCATTATTATTTTATGTGTACTGGAGTCGGCAAAGCTTGTAGCTACAACTGTTGTCTATATTGAGTACCTCTATTTCACTGACAAAAAAGCTTTTGCCTCAGCCACAGCTGAAACAGTCATCCACGGCTCACAAAATCTATTTGCTGAGTTATATTATTTTTTGTTGTTGTTGAGAGAATAAACAATTTCTATCACAGTGCTTTTCTATATCTTTTACATGGCTGTTACTTTATTAAACAAAACACTAACACAATTTTTTTCAAGCCATTTTTAAGAATTCTATTTCACATCTAACTCTATCCAACAGGACCTAAGCATTGAGGTGAATGCAAACGGGAGAAATGGGAGATACAAGAACAGAGTGGTTATATTAAGAAAGTGCTGAAACAGAAGCCAAAGTGCCTATACTCTGTGAAGTAACCACCAAAACAAGCTCGACCATTAATTCCTCTGTAAGGCCTCCTCTAGTCCTCAGGTAAAGAAAGGTGATCCTGTCCCAGGTTCCCCAGCGGCTGAGTATATGCTTCTATGACACCTATCATATACTACAGTCATTATCTTTCCATTGATCAGCCTCATCCAAAGGACTTTGGTGGTGGATGGAGAAGTCAGTGATCAGAATCTCCTGTTAATTTTCAAACCAGAAACACCTGTAAAATTGCAGCAAGAATTTTTTCTTGGTCTTTCTGAATTTTGTCTGCCAAGACCCCCTATTCACACCTACACACAAATTTTTCTTTTAAATGCTCTTTCCAAGTATATTGATTTAAGAGTTTGCCATTGCTGTCACACTACATGAACTACAGAGTTGAAGGCTTTGGTGTTACTAGTATAGTGATGCAAACGGTCTCTGATTATTTCAGATATATGAATCCCCCTCTTCGATAAGAATCTCCCTCCTCAATAAGAATTTGAATACATGCCTAGTATTATGCAAGCAAATATACAGTAAGGGACCACAATTCTTTATCTAAACTAAAATTTGAAATCTGTAGGGGGAAAAAATTGGGGAGTTTGTATTATTACTTTATAAAAAAACTCATTTGATAACACAACCTTACTTCACCAGGACTTATTTGTTGGCAAAGATGAACCAAAACTGACATGTGACTAATGACTCTCTTTAGTCTATGATATTTGAATAGTCATATGTGATATCCTATATAATGAAAGCCTAATATGCTAAGTGTCTGGTCATCTGGTCAGCCATTCAACCAATCAAAGCATAATGTGCTAATGATATGCTAAAGCTGCTCAACAGCTCACTATGATGTGCCCTGAGCACCAGGGGGCAGACTCTCTGACTGGTAGGTTAGCTTGCTGCTGGGGTTCAGTTGATCGGGACTGAGTGAGACAGGCTGGACATGCCCTGGAGCCCTCCCACGGTCTCTCCCTGGCTGGCCAACCTCCCACATCTCTCCCCGGCACCAATCGCGCACCAGTGGGGTCCCTCAGCCTGGCCTGTGCCTCTTGCAATCCAGGACCCCTCAGGGGATGTTGGAGAGCCGATTTGGGCTCGATCCAACAGGCCAGGCCGAGGGCCCCCACTGGTGCATGAATTCGTGCACCAGGCCTCTAGTGAATTAATAATAATGTGTTTAATTATAAGGTGCTACTCTAGTTCCCACTGAAATGTTATATATCACTAGAGGCCCAAAGCATGAAATTCATGCAAGAGTAGGCCTTCTTTCCCCCGGCTGCTGGCACCGGCTTCCCTTCAGCACCCAGGACCCAGGCTTCCCTCGCAGAGGGAGGCCCTGCCCACCCACCACAGCCCACTGATTGGTGGCCTGGGCCTCCCTCTGTGGGGCGATCATGGGGCGATGGCCAGGCCCCCAACCAATCACATCACACCCGCCTTGGCTGGCCTGGTGCCAGTGGGTTTCATAGTGTGGTCCCAGATGGTCGTCCAGTTGGTCGCCCAGAAGATCATTCTGCTGTTCGGCCGTTCGGTCAATTTGCATATTACACTTTTATTATATAAGATAAAGTGTATTTTCCACGTTACGTTGATACAATCTGAAAGATTCGAAATTTCCATATTCATCTTTTCGATGGCCAGGCCCCCAACCAATCACATCACACCCGCCTTGGCTGGCCTGGTGCCAGTGGGTTTCATAGTGTGGTCCCAGATGGTCGTCCAGTTGGTCGCCCAGAAGATCATTCTGCTGTTCGGCCGTTCGGTCAATTTGCATATTACACTTTTATTACATAGGATAAAGTGTATTTTCCACGTTACCTTGATACAATCTGAAAGATTCAAAATTTCCATATTCATCTTGCCCCAAGTTTATGAGGGCAACTGTAGACTTGTAGATACTAAATCAATTTTTGTTAAATTGATTACTTCTATTCACATTCACCTCAGTGCTCAAAACTCTTTTATGCATTAACTGAGGCTGTCTCCACATTAGTCTGAATCCCATTCCCTCACCTCTTTCACCTCCTCTCCCTCACTCACTAATTTCAACTTGACTGGTTATTTTGCTACCATGTGATATGAAATAAGTGTTTGCTTTCACTCCTTTTCATGGTTTCCATTTATATTTAAAGTAACACAAAGTAACTTTTAATGTACAACTAGACTAATTGTAATTCAATTTCTACAGAAATCAGAAGTAAAAAGGGGGAAATTTTTATAAGCAGCTCATAGATTTTCACAGCAGCACCAGTAACTTTTCCTAACAGTTTATACAAATTATGGCAACATTCTGCATATTTGGAAAGAGGAAATATTTTAAGAATAGACAGGATTTGATCTTCCCTTTACATAATTTCATCAAACAGAAGATTTTCTAAATTAGATACTTCAATAATTTGTTGTCTACATATTTTTACTAAAACATTTTTTCAGTGTATCTTTTTTAAGTGCTTTAAAGATTCCAAATAACAAAAGTAAATAGAAGAAACAATTAGTTGTGCAACCGATATATTTAAAATATACTTTTACAGTTAAAGACTTTACATTTAATTTTTGATAAATAATATGCACATCAGTTACTAGTATATATTAGGTGGGAAATAATGTTTAAGTGATATAAATAATCTAACATTTAAAAATGTCTAAGTAGGTACTGAAATTAATATAAGGAAAAAACAACTTTAATCAATAGACATAGTTCTTTCTATTATTTTGATGTTATTAATGTTTGATTTTGGAGGTAAATATTTTAATGTGTTTTATTTTGGAGTATTAGATTATCTAGAAATGATATACAGGTTTGCTTATTTAAAACTAGAGGTCTGGTGCATGAAATTTGTGCACTTGGGGGGTCCTTCAGCCTGGCCTGTGCCCTCTCGCAGTCTGGGAGCCCTCAGGGAATGTCCGACTGCCAGCTTAGGCCCGTCAGACATTCTTAGTGCTGCAAAAGCGGGAGTGGCTCCTGCCACCATTGCTGCACTTGCCAGTCATGAGCCTGGCTTCTGGCTGAGCCATGCTCCCACAGGGGGGAGCGCTCTGACCACCAGGTGGCAGCTGCTGCATTGAGCGTCTGCCCCCTGGTGGTCAGTGTGCATCATAGTGACCATCAGTCGATTTGCATATTAGGCTTTTATTATATAGGATGTTTTAATAAAAGAATGGACAATGATGAGCAAACCTATAAACTATAAAAATATATGTTCAATGACTGCTTTAAAATGATGTATTCATTTGATCTTTTGACATTTAGAAGAAAGTTGGCAGGTGAACTAATATATATTTATTCTTTTACTTATTCATCAAAAATACTTACATATACCAGATTTCTCTTCAGAAATGCAGGATGTGAAATAAATCCGACCTAGATCTCTGTTATTCAAAATTAAATATAAATACAGTGATATTGACATAAATGTTTAAATAAAATGTTCTAGGTAGAAAATGGTTAAATGTTTGAATAAGAAAAAGCAGTGGGCTTGAGGGACAAAAAAAGATAGAAAATACATAAAAGCTTTAAAAAGGAAGGTTATTAGAATGTTTGAGGAAAGACATATTGGTAGAATGAGGGGTAAATGTGTACTTATTGGGGTTGGTTGGTGGGGTTGGGCAGAGTGGTGAGTAAGTAATACAAAATCATTTGTGAATACTGACCCTTAGGGTTAAAGCCATAAGACATTGGATGTAAGTGGCTTCGAATGTATGTTGAAGAATAAAACAAGTAAGATTGACAAGTGTTTCATCCAGTTGACAAGAGTAGAGTTGTACCAAATAGGGGCAGACCATCAGAGCATGTGTGGCCTTGTAGGTAATTTGGGCTTTTTTGTGTGAAAATATGAGGCCATTTAAAAGATCTTAGCCAAAGGAGAATTACAAGAGTAGAGTTGTACCAAATAGGGGCAGACCATCGGAGCATGTGTGGCCTTGTAAGTAATTTGGGCTTTTTTGTGTGAAAACATGAGGCCATTTAAAAGATCTTAGCCAAAGGAGAATTAGGATCAGACTTATAGAAAAATCTATGCAGATGTATAGTGCATGATAAATTTAAGTACTGCAAGACTAGAATCGAAAAAGCCTGCCACAAGAGTCCATGTGAGATTTAAATACAGTCCAAGAAAAGGCAGAAAAGGCAGTAGTAGTAAGTTGAAGGACTGAAAATAAAAAGTCTATAGAATGATAAGGGGCATATATTTCTGGTTTCAAGCAAACTTATGTTTGATAATGGCTACTTATAGTATGACATTTGGAAATTATTTAACCTATCTACTCTTGGATATCCCTTTGTAAAATGAGAATAATTATAGTACCTGTTTATAAGATTATTGTGGTGATTGAGAGAAATATGCTTGTAGAATACTAGGACAAACCTGATACATATAGATAAGCTTCAATCAATGTTAATGATTTTTATTAGTAGAACACACCAAATGAACAAAAGGGCAAATTGAAAACAAAAATTTCAAATAAGTAGATATTTAAAAAATATTTCAACTACACAAGTGTTCAAAGATATGCAAAGTAAATTGACACCAATGGGTAATTTATACCTATCAGATTGGCCAACGTTAAAAGAATGGTAATACCCAGTGTGAGCAGGTAGGTGAAACCATGAGCACTTAAGCTTGAGGTAAACCCCATGTTTGCTCTGGAGGGTACATAAATCAAAAGCTTGAAAAAATGTGTATCCTCTGACCCAGAAACTCCTCATCTGGAATTTTATAATGTAGACCTAAACAGATAGATATGAAAATATACATAAATAAGGGTGTCATTTTTGTGGCACTGCTTATGGAAACAAAACATTGGAAACACCTAAATATTCAACAACTAGGAAATGTTTAAATAATTTATGTTTTATAGATTGAAATGGTGTATGCACTTTAAAAGGATGAAATAAATGAATATTTATTGCTGTATAAATATCTACATAGCATTTAGTTTTTTAAAAAGCAGGTACAGTGCAAGCTAAATTTTTGTTGAACTCATAAACATACAATCACATATGGCAAATTGGATAGATCTGACTAAATTTATAGACTTATTAAATTTTTTAGACTGAGAGAATGAGAGTTACAAATAGACAAATGTGTAGGGAAAATTGATTAATAAAATTCCCTTTGTAAACAAGAGCTCTTTTCATGGTATTAGTGTATAAAAAGGGAACATTTTTCTCACAAATTAAAATAAAGGAGGTGAAGATATATCTTGTGATCCAATAATTTCCTAACTCTAAAGAAAAAAAACCTTAGGTTATTTTTTAGTGTTTTTTTTTTGTTGTTGTTGTTGTTTTCTACTCAGTCTAGACTACTCTACTCTTTTCCCCTCCAGCACTCTTGTTTTTTGTTTTGTTTTGTTTTGTTTTTGTTGTTGTTGTTGTTTTTTGCTTGTTTGTTTAATTTCTGCTCTAACACTCTGAAGGCCCTAAATGCATACATTTTTGTAATTACATGTTTGGGTCAAGAAGTGAGCGATGGCTTACTTATAACCTCAGCTGTTTTGTTAAAATCAACAATAAGATCCCTTCTTAAGAGAGAAGGGGCAGCAAACAGCCAGCGTGAGGTTGTTTTAAGAGCAAAGAGATGTAAAACACACTGCAGAGGACATCGATCTACCCCACATACTGTCTTTGTGGGCCCCCTTCTTTGCTGGTCCCTGCAAATATAACTCAGCTTAATTACCTAGAGTAAGGCTGACTCCTTCCAGTTTATTTCCTGGTATTTTTATGAGTTACAGGAAAAGGCAGTCTTTTTTCCTCTAGGTATATGAATAAAAAAGGATACTTAATCCTGGAGCTGTTGGTACCATTTTTTCTGTCATGGGAAAAAAAGATTATCTGAACAAGGAAGCCAAGAGAGAGAGAGAGAGAGAGAGAGAGAGAGAGACAGAGAGACAGAGAGAGAGAGAGAGAGAGAGAGAGAGAGAGAGAGATTCTTGTGATATCAATGAGCACCTATATGCCAGCATGTTTAAAGAAAATTCTGTTCCTACTCCAGTGGTTCTCAAAGTGTGGTCCACACCCCTGGTAACATGTTGGAAAATCAAATATCAGTCCCCAATTTAGACCTACTGAATCAGAAACTCTGGAATGGGGCCCAGCAGTTTTATTGTAACAAGCCCTGCAGGGAATTCTCAGATGCTAAAGGATGAGAGTTATTAGATACCTTATTTCTGTCTTTTTATTTTAATTGGAAAGCCCTGACTAATGCAGCTCCTGGGGTAAGTAGAGTGCTTTGGGTTGTGATAGCTGATCAGTATTATAGACCTAAGGGAAATTAAAATTATTTTTAGTGGCACCAAAATGCACAGTTACATGATTTCATGAGGCAACATTCAGCTGTCCAGATGTATTAACAGAGATGATCCATGATGAGAGTTTTTGGAGCTATCTCCAAAAAGCAAGATCAAGACATGGGACCTTAGCTGAATGTTCAAGAAGTAAATGAAGCCGTAAAGGAGGTAATCAATGGAGATATAAGGATGAGATCAAGAGATAAGATATCATAATTAGATCACTGCATGTGTATAAAAGAGTAAGAGAATGAAAACGACAAGAGGGCAGGAGGCTGTGATTAAACATCATCAGATCATATCTGAATTCAAGTTAGAGTAGCTATAAGAGACCACAGAGTCCACAGTGATGACATAGGAAAAGATGGCAAGAGATGCTGATGTTGAGAAGGTCAAAACAATTCTGGTTTTCTGGGTCAAACCACAGAAATTTATCCAAATGCCAAGTTCTTAATGAACAAGGAAATATTTAGGTTGTTGGTAAACAAGATCAATACTTTGCTAAACTGCAGAAATGTAAGCAGTTTTGTAAAAGTGGGAAGTTTGGGTCAAGAAGTAACATGGGCAGATGTGAAAACTGTCACAGGGTCTGTGGAACTTGACACATGGAATGCAGGAAATTCTATCGCCCCCAAGGAAAACGAAGGGAAGCAATGCTTATAGGTGAGTGGGGGAGGCAGGTTGAGGGGAAGGCACAGAGTTGGAGGCAGCATGCCATGCCCATTAAGAAGTTATGTATCATCCTAGAAGTGGGATTACTGAGTCAAATGGCAGTTCTATTTTTAATTTTTTGAGGAATCTCCATGCTGTCTTCCACAGTGGCTGCATCAGTCTTCATTCCCACCAGCAGTGCAC
>NW_005354212.1:979482-985281 GCF_000412655.1 Myotis brandtii | reverse complement strand
ACCAATCAGAAAGGATATATGCACCCCTATGTTCATAGCAGCACAATTTGCAATAGCTAAGATTTGGAAACAGCCTAAATGCCCATCTGCAGATGACTGGATTAGAAAACTGTGGTACATCTACACAATGGAATACTACACCGCTATAAAAAAGAAGGAATTCTTACCATTTGCAACAGCATGGATGGAACTGGAGAGCATTATGCTGAGTGAAATAAGCCAGTCAGTGAAAGATAAGTACCATATAATCTCACTCATTTATGGATAATAAAAAAACATTATAAACTGATGAACAAAAATAGATACAGAGGCAGAGAAGCATCAAACAGACTGTCAGACTACAGCAGGAAGGCTAAGGAGGGTTGGGGGAGGGGAGGTAAGCGATCAACTGAAGTACTTGTATGCATGCATATAAGCATAACCAACAATTTGTACTACTTTAAACAATTTAAAAAAAGAAGTTATGTATCCATTGTCTTTAGAAAGAGTGTTGTGATAGTAAAAGTGACAGAAAAGAAGCATAAATCAGCATACTCTATTTAGCTTCCATTTTCTTCACTAAAATAATAACCCAAATGGAAGTAAGTTGAAGAGGAAATTGAAGATGAAGATCATTTTATCCTGTCGTTGCATTTAACATTTACCTTAGTCAATCGAAGATTGTAGTTGACCTATTTCTATGCACAATTTGTGGAGACTCTCCTCAGGAGGTTCATTTTTTGTGTGAATAAGGGGACACATTTAATTGCCATTTATACAAGTTTACCTTGGTGTTGTGTGGGGTAAATGCAGCCTGGCATTTCCCTTGGTCCTTCCTCTGTGGCTTTCAGGGATGGCAGTCTCACAGCCCTTTGCTGGCCCAGCACCTTGGTTGCCTTTTCTGTGCAGTGCTAAATTGAGTGTAAGTAGGGCCCTTGGTTTTTAAATAGTGCTCATCATGACTGGCATCGGCGTATCATCATGATTGATATCGGTGCTTCCCTGTTAGTGTTGAGGAACTTGATTCATGTTGTGAGTGAAAACACTCATTCAGGCATGGTGAAGATACCAGAAATTTGAAATATGTGTTCTGTTCTCTGCATTAATAGTTTGCAGTCATTTCTCTAGTCACCAGAAAAATAAATAAATAAAATACTCTGGGTCAATGAAACAACAACCTTAGTAAAATTTTTTAAAAAACACAGAATTTTACTTTCACAAATGGATCAGATCTCCCTGATTTCATATTCTTGAAAAAAAAGATAAAAATAAAAGTTCATGAAAATACAAAACACAAAAATATAGCCTTCCCATTTTAATTCATGCTGTTAAGTCTTCAGCGATGTTTGTTGTTTTATTTTGTTTATTTGTTTTTGACAGTAATGGATGATTCCATTATTAGGATTTAGTTATGAGGACCCAAGCCAAGAGGACAAATAAGTGAAATAATAAGGTACATTTTATTCTGCATGTTGTATTTAAGACTGATTCATTTCTGATATTTATTCCTGAAAGGCTACCTGTCATTGAGCCACAATGTTTTTCTTCCCATTCAGGCAAGAACCACATATGTGAATCTAGACCCACTACATTAAAAAGGACATATATTAAGAATGTTATGCATTCTCTATACACCAAAAATTGTTTCTGAGTGGCTCCCAACAGAGCATGTCTTTCTCCAGAGAATGAGTTTTAATGTATTATTTTCTTGTACATCGCCTTTCTTTACACATCGATCTGTTCATGGCATCTGCCATGCACACAGTAAGAGGAAACCACCAGGGCTGTCAAGGAAATGACACCTTTCTCCTTTACCAGAGTCTGAAAATGATGCCCAGATTTTTCTGAAATTCTTCAGGCAAACTGTTTTTCTTTTAAAACCAATACCATCTGCCCAGGCAGACATTTGTGAGCCAATTGCCACATAAAACAAATGTTCAAGCTTGTTATATTAGGTTATCAAGCTTTCACTTAACTAGGTGACTTACCCTACACATTTCAAATTGAAGATGAGTATTATAGAACATAATGACATGGATTAATATTTTAGCCAAACTACAGAGAGATAACAGATGCTGCCTTGATTTATATTTAAACATATAGATAATCAATATTTGTGTGTGTATATATATATATATATATGAATATATATATGTTTATCTACATGATTTCTAAATTTTAAAATTTTTATTTCAGAATGAAAATGTAAAGCAATTAACTATATCTTATAAATAGGTACAAATTAGTAATGTTAATTATCATGTTTCTTGATTAAATTTTATTCAGATATCAAATTAACCAATATAATACAATTAAGTACAGTCTCAATAAAACACTCAGCTGCAGCAAAAAGATATCCTTTTGAAAATTTCTAATTACATAGCTAATTGTATTCAGCACATAATTTATTCACAATATTTTTTGATGTGGCTCAGCTAGTTAATTCAATTAACCTAATTACTTTTCCTAATCCATAAACTTCTTCAAATATTGGTGGAAGTAAGCCATCGCTCACTACTTGACCCAATATTTGTTTTCTACATGTGTAAATACATGTGTATATATGTATATTATATGTGATCTTATAACTTTTTCACTTAAAAACCATTGGTATTATTTTACTCAAATAAATATATATGTATAACACAAATTTTAATGTTACCCACGATTCCATTGTATGCATGTATCACAAAGAGGGACTGTTTCACTCTTTGAGAGACTGTTAAGAAGTTGCAGTGTTTTCTTTTGCTAAAAGCATTTTGATGAACACTTTTATAGATAAATTTCTTAAACTTGCACAATACTACTTATTTATTTACCCAAGGGTTATAACTTACCATTAAAAGTGTATTTATATTTTGAGGATTTTGACATCTATTACCATTTTATTCTAAAAATAATAAAAGTAAACTTCCTTTAGCATTGCATGAATGTTACCATTACTCCAAAAACTTGTCCACATTAGAAAAATTAATTAGTTACTTCCTGATAATTAAAAAGTGTGCTCATTGATTGGTTCTTGAATAACTGGTAAGGTTTGATTTTTTTTCCTTAAGTTTCTAAAACAGTCCATCTATTCTTTTGTGGCTTATATCCTTGGCCATTATGCCAAAAGCAGACTGGAAGCAAAAATCAGATTAAATGTGTTGTCTTCCCACATGAACTCATGGTTACAAATCCCTCAAGGGAGCCCCCATTACAGGGCACAGAGGATAGAGTGACAAAGTTCAGAAACTATACTATGTAAACAAGAAAAATATCAGCAAGTTTAGGAACTGTAACCTGAAGGGATGTTTGTGAATAATTATTTCACATAGTACTGGTTGGAAGCAAAATATGTAAGAGACTACTACATTTTGGATGAAATTGTTTTGTCAAATAAATTTCAAGCCTAAACACAGCTATTAATAGCCCATGCTTGTTCCATCTCCAAAACAAAAATCAGGTCATCAAACCTCCATGTTCTCCAATACCTGCTTAAAGAGTGGTTATAGGGCATAATAGGTAGGAGAGAACTTGGGAAGGGCTAAGTAGGGGCCATGAAGGACTGTGGGGAAGGGATTTCCTTCTATAAAGAATAATCAAGGTTGACAAGACAGGATTAACCTAGGAAATTACTCCCTCTGGGGCAAGGAGGCTTCTTTCAAGCAGAACTTGACACTGTGATAGTCAACTGAATGTTGCCAGAACTTCCCTTTCCCTTTCCAAATTGTAGTTTATTTATTTAAGTTTTCTTATTCCTAGTCTTCCATGAATATTGGTGTGTTTGTCTTTTATATTATTAGTTCCCCAATCCCAAGAATTTATCCTTTTATCCTTGAAATTAACACAAATAAGAGCATTAGATTTTTAGCTCTGAGCCAGATACAAAAAGTGAGTGGGACCTTGGATTAACTTTCTGAATAAAGTATGTGTGTGGTTGTGTGTGTGTGTGTGTGTGTGTGTGTGTGTGTGTGTGTGTGTGTGTATGTATGTCTATGGGACAGAGATTGTTGAACAGAGACTAAAAAGTATTTTTCAATTTCTACTCCCCCATTCTTCCTTTTACTAAACATGACAATGTTAAAATTAGGCCATACATTTTTGAAATATTTCTACTAAAAGGTGGATTCTATGTCTTATCCTCATACATATGATGGGTTTTGTCTGTATCCACTAATAGAGTACACTGGTGATCAATAGGTGATTTCTTAAGGCTTACTAAAGTGACTTCTTAAGGCAATGAATCCTCTGCCTCCTTTCTTGGGAAAGGAGCTTGGGAAGCTCTCCCTATGGAGCACTGGCCTGCCATGTAAACAATCCAACTGCCCAAAGGCTACCATGTTGATAGAGAGAACCAGCTGGTACATGTGAAGGAACTATATGTAGAAGTTGTGGAATAACAGGAGAGGAAAATGTCTGACCAGATGCCAGCTGTTCCATCGTCCCACAGCTCTATTCTAAATCAGGAAACTTTCTCACTACAACATCAGGAGAGACATTAAGTCAAAGCTATGAGCTAATTTCTGGCCAGTGTGACTTAGTTGGAGTCATACACCAAAAATTATGGGTTTGATTCCCTGTCAGGGCACATACTCAGGTTTTGGGCTCCATCGGTAGGGGGAATGGATGGAGCACATATGGGAGGCAACCAATGTGATATCTCTCTCACACATCAATATTTTTATCTCTCTCCCTCTTTTCTCAAATCAACAAACTTAACACTTTCTAATTTTCTGAGCTTCTGAAAGTTTGAGAAATCATCATGTAATTGCTGATTTAAGCCACTAAGTTTTAAGTTGGCTTTTTACTAGGCATGCAAAGGTTTCACCATTTTGGAAGAGCTACAGATCGGTACATTCTTCACTTAGTCTCCTTGGTAGCCAGATGTGGCAACGTGACTATGTTCCTGCCAATGACATGTGTGCAAATCTGGGACTTCTCTTAAAAGAGTACTCACCTAAGCATCTGTATTTCCTCCTTCTAGCTTAGTGTGAAATATAAAAAACAGAGCAAGTTTGGAAGCCGCATGTCAAGGATGACAGAATCATCCTGACATCTCCAGTCCTCTTACTTTCATATTGTTAAATTAAGAAGAAATAAATTTCTTTCATACTCAAGTCACAGTATTTTGAAGTTTGTTATAGCACTTTAGTCCATATTGGAACAAATGCAATGATATTGCAATATAAGTTAATGTCTTTTTAATATAGAAAAAGGATATATATATATATACACTAATAAAAGACAAAGATGCTAATTGACCGTACCTTTGCTATGCCCCAAGCCACGCCCACCAGCCAATCAGAGCGACTATATGTAAATTAACATAACCAAGATGGCGGCCAGCAGTCACAGAGCTGGAGCAAGCAGGAAGCTTGGTTGCCCCAGCGATGGAGGAAGCCAAGCTTCCCGCAGGCCCTGGCCTGCTCCGAGCTCCACTCAAGGCAACAAAGTTTCAATTATAGAAGATAAACAAACCCCAGATACCTGCTTCCAGCCGGCCTCCACTGGGACCTTGGGTGGCTGGGGGGCTTGGCCAGCCTGCAAACAGCCATCAGCTCCTCACCCAGGCTGGCCAGGCACCCCAGTGGGATGCCTACCCTGATCCGGGACACCCTTCAGGGCAAACCAGCTGGCCCCCACCCATGCACCAAGCCTCTATCCTATATAATAAAAGGGTAATATGCAAATTGACCCTAACAGCAGAACGACTGGGAATGACTGGTCACTATGACACACACACTGATCACCAGGGGGCAGACGCTCAATGCAGGAGCTGCCCCCTGGTGGTCAGTGCACTCCCACAGGGGGAGCTCTGCTCAGCCACAAGCCAGGCTG
>NW_005354212.1:971341-979366 GCF_000412655.1 Myotis brandtii | reverse complement strand
ATATATCCACCTCCATTTATTCAATTCCTTCAGGAAAGTTTTGTAGGGATTTTTGTATAGTTATTATACATATTATTATACATTTTTTGGTACATTTGTCCTAAGGTATTTTATGTTTTTTGGTGTGAAGGAGATGCTTTTTACATTTTTCATTCTACTTTCTAACTAGTTATTAATATGCTATAATAGCACAGATTTTCAGATATCCACCTCCATTTATTCAATTCCTTCAGGAAAGTTTTGTAGGGATTTTTGTATAGTTATTATACATATTATTATACATTTTTTGGTACATTTGTCCTAAGGTATTTTATGTTTTTTGGTGTGAAGGAGATGCTTTTTACATTTTTCATTCTACTTTCTAACTAGTTATTAATATGCTATAATAGCACAGATTTTCAGATATTTATATATAATCAATAAGCCCTATTATTCAATCCCAACTGTTTATTTCTCTTTGCTTTCACCAGCCGATCACTCTTGCTCTTTGGCTCACCTACTTTCTGAAATGTAAGACTGTATCAAATAAGCCTTTCTTTTTTTATATATAATAAGGTAAAAATAACAAATACATAATATGAACTGTTACCACTTAACAAATTTTTAAGTATAGCGTACAGTATTGCTAACTATATATGCAATGTGGCACAGCAGATCTCTAGATGATTTTATCTTGCCTGACTAAAACTCTATACTCTTTGAACAGGAACTCCAGCATTTGACTTTCTGCTTCTCTGAGTCTGACTACTTCAGATACAGCATACAAGTGCAATTATGGAGTATTTGTTCTTCTGTGACTAGCTTAGTTCACATAGCATAATATTGTCAAAGTTTTTCTATGTTGTAGAATATGACTGGATTACATTCAGCTGAATAGTATTTCATTCTATGCATATGTCACAGTTTCTTTTTTCATTCATCTATTGGTAAACATTTAAATTGATTCTACCTCTTGATTATTGTGAACATGGATATGCAAAAACCTCCTCAAGATTCTGTTTTTAATAATTTTGGAAAAATACCCAGAAGTGAAATTACTGTATCTTTTATTAGTTCTATTCTATTTTTAATTTTTTAAGGAACCTCCATTCTGTATTCCTGACTCAAAACATTATACAAAACTACCGTAATCAAAATAGTATCTCACTATATAAAGATAGATTATATTAAAAAAAAAGGATCTCTTACCCTTTGAGATATCATGGAGGGACCTGGAGAGTACTATGCTAATCAAAATAAGCCAGTCAGAGAAAGAGAAGTATCACATGATCTCACTGATATGTGAAATCTAACAAACAAAATAAACCGATGTGCCAGGCCGGTGTGGTTCAGTGGTTGAGCATCGACCCTTGAAACAAGAGGTCACTAGTTTGATTCCAGGTCATGGCACATGCCTGGATTTCAGGCTCAATCCCAAGTAGGGGCCATGCAGGAGGCAGCCTATAGATGATGTATCTTTCTAGTCATGTTTCTATCTCTCTATTCCTCTCTCTTTCTCTCCCTGTCTAAAAATCAATAAAAATATATTTTTAAAAAATAATGGATGAACAAAAAAGATCCAGAGACATTGAAGTATGCAACAGACTGACATATTTCAGAGGGAAGAAGGTGGGGAGCCAAAAAGAGATTAACCAATGAATTTATATGCCCATATGCATAGCCCATTGACAGACAGTAGTGCAGAAAGAGCCTGGGGAGGGGAAGACAGGGAGTGGAATGAACGGGGATCAAGAGGGGCGGAGGGGCATCTGTAATACTTTCAAAATAAAGGTACATCTGAAAAAAAAGATAGATATATAGACCGATGGAATAACATAGAGAACCCAGAAATAAACCCATGTATATATGGTCAAATGATCTTGGATAAGAGTGCCAAGACTACAAATGGGGAAAGGATGGTCTCTTTAATAACTATTATTGGGAAACTTGGATACTGACATGTAAAATAATGGAATCAGACTCCTTATCTTACACTATTCACAAAAATTCATTCAAAACATATTGAAGACTTAAACATAGACTTAAGTCTTGCTTAAGAAACTATAAAACTCCTAGAGAAAACTGAGATAGTTAACTTTATGTATCAATTTGATTGGGCTAAGGGATGCCCAGATATCTAGGAAAACATTCATAACTAGTGGCCCGGTGCATGAAATTGGTGCAAATTAAAAGGGAATTAATTACAGGAAATATTTTAATATTGCTATGTGCCCTTTCTCTATAATAGAAGTGTTAGAGATTAAAGAAAATTAGTAAAATGTATATGAAAATCTTCCTCCTGTCAGAGTCTGGGGCACGCCACAGAACCCAGAGTCAAGTCCATGCCCACCTGCATACACCTCGAAATCGCAAGAGACCCAGACCCAGCCAGCCCCACCCCTGTCAAGCCCCACTGGGTGGGGGGCACAGCCTCAGGGCCCCCATCAAGCCCCACCAGGTGGGAGAACACAGCATCAGGTCCCCCGGCCTGGTGCTGGGCAGGGGGCGCAGCCTCAGGTCCCCAGGTGCACCCTCAGATTCCTCATCCCGGTGCCGGGGCGGGGGGCATGGCCTGAGGTCTCCTGTCAAGCCCCGCCACACGGGGGGCATGGCCTGAGGTCCCCTTCAAGCCCCACTGGGCTGGGGACATGGCCTCAGGTCCCCCAGCCTGGCGCTGGGGTGGGGGGTGTGGCCTAAGGTCCACTAGCTTGGCTCTGGGGCAAGGGGCATGGCCTGAGGTCTCCCATAAAGCCCCTCAAGGCAGGGGGGTGCAGCCTCAGGTCCCCCTCCCTGGCCCAGTGCCATGCAGCCTCAGGTCCCTGCTGATCACTCATTAAGGCTCATTACAGGAACCCCGCCTCTGCTGTGGGCGCAGCCATCTTGTGACAGCTTATGGAGTGAGGGTCAATTTGCATATTGCCTCTATATTGTATAGGATAAGTGTGTCTTTGTGGGTGTGTCTGGAATAAATTAGCTTTTGAATCAGCAGACTGAGGAAAGATCACCTTACAAATGCTAGCGGGCTATTGTGTGTCATCCAATCTGTTGGCCTGAAGTGAACAAAAGCATGAGGAAGGGCAACTTTGCTCTTTCTACTTAACCTACAATATCTACCTTCTCCTACTTTCAAGTAACAGCACTACTGGTTCTCAGGGTTTTGAATTCAAATCCTCCCTCGCCCCCCAGGTTGGGGCATGTGTGGGCAACCAATTCATGTGGATCTCTCATAATGATGCCTCTCTCTCTCTCTCTCTCTCTCTCTCTCTCTCTCTCCTCCCCTCCCCCAACCTCCTTCTCTTCCACTCTCTAAAAATTGATGGAAATATATCCTTGGGTTCCTCATGTGAGGATTAACAAAATACAAAAATAAAAAAGAAAGAGAGCCCTAACCGGTTTTGCTCAGCGGATAGAGCATCGGCTTGCGGACTCAAGGGTCCCAGGTTCGGTTCCGGTCAAGGGCATGTACCTTGGTTGCAGGCACATACCCAGTGGGGAGTGTGCAGGAGGCAGCTGATCGATGTTTCTCTCTCATCGATGTTTCTAACTCTCTATCCCTCTCCCTTCCTGTCTGTATAAAATAAATAAAAAATATATTTTAAAAAAAAAGAAAGAGAAAAAAAATAGAAAGTGGTACAATATCAAACTAAAATCCTCTATGGAGTAAAGGCAATAGAGTGGTCAATAGAGTAAAAAACCATCCTATAGAATGGGAGAAAATATCTGCAAGCCATATATCTAATAAGAGGCTAATTTACAAAATATATAAGGGACTCTATCAACTCAAGAACAGAAAACCAACTAACCTAATTAAAAAATGGTCAAAGAACTAGAATAGATGTTTCTCCTAAGGAGATAAACATAAGGTCAGCAGGCATATGAAAGGATACACATCTCTAATTATCATGGAAATGTAAATCAAAATCACAATGAGATATCACCTCACAGTTGCTAGAATGGGCATTATTTCAAAAACAAAAAACACAGTCAGTAACAAGTGTGGATGTAAAGATGCAAAGATATTAGAACCCTTGGGTACTGTTGGTGGGAATATGAAATGTGTAGCTGCCATAGATAAGCCTTTGTTTTTATTGTGATGTTGATGTCATGTCTCAGGTGTGGGCATTTCTATGACGATGGAGAAAGTAGATGGCATGTGCAATGGAGCATTTTCGTGAGTTTGGGTTGAAGATAACTAAGCTAAGTTAGCCTAGAAGATGAAGGGCTTCAGAGATGTTTTCATGATCCATGGCCTGAATTAAGGTTTGGAAACCAAACCTCAGATAAGAGGTTTGGTTTCTCCAAAGAAGGTGAACATAAGGTCAACAGGCATATGAAAGCATACACATCTCTAATAAGATATTACACAGTCATTATTCCTTCTCTATATCACAGTGGAGACCTTCTGAAAAGAGACTACAGATGATAATCAAATCCAAGTGTCAACTCTCCTATCTGTGTTTAACTTAGAAATTTCATAAATTCTTATATTTGATTGACTAATATTTTGTTCTGAATCTTTACATCTTATTTCATGTAATATTTGTCCCTAACAATTCCTTACATTACTAATCTCATATGTGTTAGTCATTGTTCAAAGGGCAATTTGACAAAGACAATACTTTTAATGCCAGAAAATTCAAAATGACAAAAAGATGTTTGATTATGGAAGGTAAGAATGAACATATATGTGGAATTTCCTGCGCTAAAGGTGATTCTGAACAATTTCACAGCTTTCTTACTGTCTTTTAGTATAGAGGTTACTTTGGGATTTTTATATTATCTCAAGTCATTTAAGTCATATGTTTTTCTAAAAAAGCCCCAATTTCTTTACAAATTTTTTTGGACTTTATTTTTATTGTTTATACTTTAGAGATATCCCCATCACCCCCCTTTGCCCATCCACCCTTGTCTTTACCCCCCCTTCCCTCTGGCCATTACTACACTGTTGTCTGCCCTTGGGTTATGCATACAAGTTATTTGGCTAATCCCTTCACCTTCTTTCATCTAGAACTTTTTGAAAAAGAGTAATTATGGTCAATTTTTAAAATGCCCTTATTCAGAGAAAAAAAACTGAAATTACAAATCTTTTAGAAAATCACATTAAAACTCCTGGGTATATTCAAATTTGTAAAATAATTATTTTACTTTATATGTTTATATATGTATTTTAACAAGTATACACAGAATACTGATTTTCTAGGAAAATGTGGTGCTTACTTTTTATATGCCACAGTCTTTGAATGTCTCAATATCTGCATATACTCAACTCACATGTTATCCTTTTATTGTCAACTAAGAGGCCCGATGCAAGAAAAAGACCTGGGCTTCCCTCCTCCCGCCACCTGCAGGCACCCAGGACCCGGGCTGGCTTCCCTCCGGCCCCAGCTTGGTCAGGAAGGACATCTGGAATGACGACCAGAAGACGTCCGATCTAATTAGCACATTACATTTTATTATTATAGATAGGATCGATTTTATTGTCATCTCAATTTGTTGTCATAAGATGCTATAAAACATATGATAACTTAGTTCATCCATTGTGTTGCCCTCTATATTATTCCTGAAAAGGGGATGGTCCATGACTTGGTCACACAGTTTAAAAAATAAATATTGACCATGACAGAACTCAAGATGAGAGAGGACAGAGTGGCTGCACATTCATATGTATATTTGTTTAAAGCCATCTGAGTGCTGCTTTTCATTTTCCTCTCAAATTTGAATTCTCCATGTTCCTCTGGATTCCTTCCATGCTTACGGTTATAAATTATTAATCTTGCCCTTATAACTTTTCTAGTCTTTAACTGCTAAGATAAAATGCTATGCAGGGGACTTTTGATGCAGTTCTTGGTATCACCGCCTCACAATTTCAAACGGTAAGAGATTGTATTTCTTACAAGAATTAAAGTAGTGTATATTAGAAATACAAGACATGCCAGTACCATACTTATAAGGAAAAGCATTTACCTAAAGGAAATTATACAACTTCTCCCTGGTTTTTATTTTCCTTCAGCCAATTCTAATAATAACAAAAATTCACTATTTTGTCAACCCCTTTAAAGATTGGTGTTGTTTTTTCAGTAAAGCATTGATTAATTAGCATGAGTCATTTAATTAATATTAATTTTTTTCTGTAATCAGCTTCTAAGAATCAGTACCATATTATAGAAAATAAACTAAACTTGAGGAGTAAGGAGGGGAAACATCCTCTGGAGTATATTCCTTGGTAAATATTGACTCAACCTAACCATTTTATGCGAATGAAATCTGTGACCTTGCTCAAGACCATTGGTGCAATTCCATCCCAGCAACTATCAGAGCAGTTCTTTTGAGAGCTGAGTTTGTAGAAATGTTTTTTAAAGGGAGGGAAGATAGGGGTCTAAGTAAGCAAAACTGAAGTCTGTTTTTAGTCTTGTTGTACAATTAAAATCACTAAATGTGTTCACTTTGGGGGGGGAAGGAGGTATGTTTCCCATAATCTTGGCGATTATCTGCTTAAAACAGTTAGCTCATTTTAGAGCCCAACAGTTTAAATCAAAAGTCTGCTGTAGCAAAGGAAAGCAGCCCTGAATAAATGCAGTATTCGCTTTTGTTGATTTTGTTTGTTTTTTGTTTGTTTGTTTTTACTTTAAACAATATGAAGAGAAGTTTACTTTAGTCCCCTAGATTTGTTTTCATGGAAACATTTGCTTCACATATGCAAAAGCATCTCCACATAGTATTCATATGCCATATTAATCTTCAAAGAAACTATGCTTTTTTATGCACCATAACATCCAAGTCTGAAATGAAAGCTTTTAAGTTTATTGACTCTGGAGTTATTTTGATTTTTTTCCCACTCTGCTGTAAATGCCCTTTTTCTGATTCAACACTGGGAATAAGAAAGCAAATTCTGTCAGCATAAGTCACCTAAGAAACAACATCTGTGCTTGTCTTGCTCATAGTTTTCTAACACCCTAGAAATTCAGAATAGCTGAACTTGCTGGACCCCTACCAAGTTATCTATCTCTGACGGCTGCTGTGCTGTAAATTCATACTGAAAACTATTATATTCTCTTGAATTGCTGCAGCTCCCCAGATAAAATGGGAACTTTTCTACAGACTTTTCTGTCAACTTCAACCTGGAGGTAGGATTTAGGAAGGCTGCCTATCCCTTAGTCTACTGACAGAGAGTGATTGCCTCGCCTTCTGCAGAGCATTGGTCCTCAAACTCACAGTAAAACAAAGAGCACACACATATTCTGGTAATAAGGCTTTGCTATTACAAGTTCAGAAAGGTGGTCTTTAGGCTTTTTCATTTTTTAAGGTTCTGATAAGTTGACTCAGCAAGGACTCGCAGCAGTTTCTTGTTAAGTAGCTTTCTAGCCTGCAGTCTAGCAATTTGTCAGCTATCCTCACAGATTCATTAGTTTATGCTCCAAGTCATTCATTTGCAGATTTAAGTTTGATCTTCTCAGGATGAAAAATACCTTCCATATTACTAGTATAGTGGAGAAAGGCTAACATTTTTTTGAACTGATATTTTCAAAGTTCTTAGCAAATGGATACCACAGTGTACTCTCAACCCATGCAGAAAACAAACCCAGCTCAATTAAAGTGGAGCTTGCATTGGATACAGTGTTAAGCACTTTATAAAAAAGCTAGAGGCCTGTTGCACGAAAAGGTTCATGCAATAGGCTTTCCCTTCCCCTGGCTGCTGGCACCAGTTTTCCTCTGGCACCCGGGACCCAGACCTTTACTTGGCCACCGCCTTCCATCTTCGCTCTGGACACAGTCTTCGCTGTGGCTGGAGCCTTCAGTCTTTGCTCCTCGCTCCGGTGGGAGGCTTCAGTCTCTGGCCAGAGCTGCTCCTGTAGCTCGTTCCGCCCCCCATCCTCCCCCTCATAGCTTGATCGCTGCTTCGTCTGCAGACCTCGCCTATGGGTTCCTGGGTTCCAGGGGGCCGCCTTGCCTCCGCCCGGCTTTCCGATCAGGATCACAGGCCACAGGCAAGGCGGCTTCTGGGTCCCGGGGGTGCCGCCTTGCCGGCGGCCCAGCTTTCCGATCACC
>NW_005354212.1:965413-971170 GCF_000412655.1 Myotis brandtii | reverse complement strand
GCCATCTTTCTTGGCAGTTAATTTGCATATTGCCCTGATTAGCCAATGGGAAGCATAGCGAAGGTACGGTCAATTACCCTGTTTGTCTTTTATTAGATAGGGTAGGTAAAAGCAGACAGAGAAAGGAAAAGAGGAATGGGTGATCAACCTTCCCAGTTTGGCTAGGATTCAGGGGTTCCCTCATGTGGTACTTCCAGTGCTAAAATTTGGGAAGTCCTGGGAAAACCAGATGAGCTGGTAACCCTAAATGTTTTATTTTACATTATTTAAATTAAATTAAATTTTGTCAAGCCTTATTGAGGCATGACTGACAAAATTGTAGATATTTAAGGTGTACAACAAGATATTTTGATATTTGTATACATTTTGATATATGTAATTAGCAACTAAGCTAAATAATATATTCACCATCTATCATAATTAACATTTTTACATTGCACACTTAAAGTAGGCTACCCTAATTTTTAAGTGCCTCAAAATAAACTGTACCCCTATAATCCACTTATAGGAAGAATTGCCATTTACCTCTCCAGCAAATAAACTGCCTAGAGTGAAATAAAATAATATTCCCTTCTACCAATTCTGCTAATTAACAAAGATTGTTAAAACCTGTTTGTCTTTTTTTTTAATTTAATTTCCCTAAAAAGAATTTTTCAAATAAAAGTGTTACTAAGTATGTAAAGGACTTTGTAGGTGAAACAGGTGTAAATTCTAACTCCACATGTCAATGCCTATTTCAGAATCCAAGTTGACTAGGAAAGTCCTGGCCATCCCTGTGCCATCCTGTCTCTCTGCCAAGTCCCTAGCCCCATGGTAGAGAAGATTGCTTGAACGTCCCTTCAAGAGGAAAAATAAAAACATACAAAAGACCTGGATATGTTAGAGGCTATCAGTTTTGACAGCGAGAAGTAAAGACTTAACTTCCCCGTTGCTATGGCTTCAAGGTACATTTATTGAAAATTAACAAAAATAGATTCCACAGGTGATGCTTAGGCAATAGAAAACAAAGCAACATCTGCATCAAAGGAAACTCCAAGAAAGTTTAGTCTGCATTGTTTGACCTAAAAACTACCACAGCTTGTTGGAATTTACAGGGCCACCTGTCACAGCTGTGCATGAGATTCTTCTAAAACAGTAGGAGTTTGACACATAAATAGAATGTGCAGAGTTTAAATTATTGGAGACTGTGAGGCTGCCCAAGTGAATGTGAAAGTTTCAAAATACAAATGACAGAGCTCAGTGCCTCCTAGAGCCCTGGCATACTCCCTGTTGACAGCTGCCTAGGATTTCTATAGCGAGATGAAACATTAAAATGACAATATTTTCGCTGGATGTCTAACAAAGTTAACTTGTACTAATTAATAAGATTGAATTTTTAAATACCCACTTTGCAGATACATAAATCATTTGCTAATGGTACATCAGGATTATCGAGTCAGTGTTTAATGTGAGCATTGTAGGTGGTCAACCAGATGGTGTGATGATAGTGCTTTTAAATACAGGGTGTCCAAAAAACATGTATACACACTTTATTTTTTTAAAATATGTTTTTATTGATTTAAGAGAGGAAGGGAGAGTGAGAGAAATAAAAACATTAGTGATGAAAGAGAGAAAATCATCAAACAGCTGCCTCCTGCAAGACCCACACTGGGGATCCAGCCCACAACCTGGGTATGTGCCCTGACTGGGAATCGAACCATGACCTCCTGGTTCATAGGTCGACGCTCAACCACTGAGCCACGCTGTCCAGGCAATGTTTACACACTTTAATAGCTGATAGCTCAATTGATGTTTCTTTCTTTTTAGCCACCCTTAGCTTTGAACAAAGAAAATTCATCCTAAAATACTACTGGAAACTTGAAAACGCAGTTGAAGTACAAACACTATTTTATAATTATTCGAAGTGTGTATACATATTTCAGGACATCCTGTGTATACACATTCTAAAGCTGATGATTTACTTAATTTTCACTTTTTTTCAGGTTTAACTGATTTGAAATAATGGGTGAAGCCAGAGTAAGGTTTGAACAAAGAAAATTTATCTTAAAGTGCTACTAGACCTTTTTTTTTTTTTAAATGGGGATACATAAAAGATAAAGTTTATGGTACAAAACCAGCAGTAGTTGACAAACTGAGGGCACACACATACTGAACGAAATGATTCTTGATGTTTGTGATTCCACTGCTTTGCGTTATCAGCAATGCCTAGACCAGAACAGTCATCAGTTTAAAAACAGGCACTGACAAAAAAAAGTATTCATTTCTGTAGATTATTTTAAATTTTGAAAATGAACTGCATGTTAATAAACACTGACTTTATAGTCATTCAAAGTGTGTATACATTTTGGGGGACACCCTATATATTAGTGGTCTCACTATAACCACCAGTGAAGGCTGGAATTCCACAACACGTGAAGACATCCTTGATTAATAGGTTGTCCTCATCCAATGTCCCTCTTTTAAAATGCTTCAGAAATGTGGCAAAGTCACTCACACTCAGTGTGAATCGGTTTAAGAAGTGCCTTTATGCTCTCCATCCTCTGTGCTGTCTTCTCAGACACATCACAGTTCCTGCGGATGATGAAAGTAATATCTTAGAAGCAGGGCATGAGCAAGAAGGAGCAACTACCATAATTACTGTAGTTAACTCTGTCGGAGAAAGCTTTTTGTGAAGCCTCTTGTCACACTCTCCATACATAACTGCTTTCAGAGACACAGAGTCCCTAACCCCGTCTCAGCCTTGGCTCCTCCGGTACTAGACATCACTCACTCTACAGACTGCTATACATTGAACCTCATGACTTTTCTTAGCACTGATTTACATTTTATCTTGCCCCAGGTTTTTATTTCCTGAAATGCATCTTTATTTCTTTCCCCCCTAATCATTTTTTTTTTCTTTAAAGACTAAGCTCACTATCCCTTGTGGTACTAACTTCATTTTCAATCTTTTCTTAGCTCTATCATTATATTTATTGCTTCATTTCTGGTTGTGAAATGTATTAAATTACCAATTCAGAATATTAAGAAAATCCAATAAAACATTTTATTATGCACATATTCGGCATATAAACACATAAGCTAAAGTCTTCTGTAAATTCACCACACAAGGAAAATCCTCCCAACATATATGTTTTCCTTCTTGTTTGCTCCCTGACAGTGTTCGGGCTGATGCAGACATGTTGTCAACACTCATCTAATTCATCTATGCTTTGAAATGCTCTGTGACTCACAGAAGTTAAGCTAGAAGGAGCCTTAGGGATCAGAGAATCCAACTACTTATTTTACAAATGAGTAAAGTGAGGACGAGAGATACTTATGGCTTCACCCAAGATTATGCAGCTTGTAAGCAGTGAGTTAGAATTTGATTCAGATCAGGGCAGCATGTTCAGTTGCATAGATTGTGCAATTCAACGGGGAGCTTGGGTATTAGCTGAGCCGTGCACCAAGGCTCAGTTCTGCATCGTCTGGATAAAGGGGTACAAGAGCCCATCCACTTACAATGTACTTGCAGGGCTTCAAGTGGCAGTGGTAGCAGGAGGTGGAGAGGAAGATGGGAATGAGAGCGTGTTTCTAATCCATCTGACAGCACTGTGTAGGCTAGCGATGCGCCTGAATCCAGGCTTATTATTTCCCAACCTGACATTTTTTCAAGACTCGATCTTTGTTTCCCCACTGCATTTTTTTCCTAATATGACATATTTTTTAAAAATTAACTCCGGTTAGATATTACTCTGACTTTTATAATATTTTTCAGAAATATGTGAAAGAAATCTTCCTAATTTCCATGGTTATTAATTTTTATAACTCTACTATGAAAAGAGGGTGTAAGCAATAGGTGATAGATTGCATTGGTTGATTATTGGCATGCACACTTGGGACAGCAGGTCAATAAAGAGCTGTTACAGTTATTAGTCATGACAATGATCTTCACACCCCCTCCTGAAAATCCAGCAAATTGCCTCAGACTCTGTTAATATTTGTTTAAATGAATTCCTATACCACATATTAGGAAATGCCAGTGTTTGACATAACATACAAGCAATAGTATAATTAGTTACACTTTATATTAAGAATAATTTTTTAAAATATATTTTATTGGTTTTTTACAGAGAGGAAGGGAGAGGGATAGAGAGTTAGAAACATCAATGAGAGAGAAACAATTCAGCTGCATTGGCATGCACACTTGGGACAGCAGGTCAATAAAGAGCTGTTACAGTTATTAGTCATGACAATGATCTTCACACCCCCTCCTGAAAATCCAGCAAATTGCCTCAGACTCTGTTAATATTTGTTTAAATGAATTCCTATACCACATATTAGGAAATGCCAGTGTTTGACATAACATACAAGCAATAGTATAATTAGTTACACTTTATATTAAGAATAATTTTTTAAAATATATTTTATTGGTTTTTTACAGAGAGGAAGGGAGAGGGATAGAGAGTTAGAAACATCAATGAGAGAGAAACATTGATTCAGCTGCCTCCTGCACACCCCCCACTGGGGATGTGCCCACAACCAAGGTACATGCCCTTGACTGGAATCGAACCCAGGACCCTTCAGTCCGCAGGCCGACACTCTATCCACTGAGCCAAACTGGTTAGGGCAAGAATGATTTTGATTAGCCTTATTGAAATATTCATAGGGGAGATATTTATAGAAATTAGAGAAAAATGATATCATTGGAGTCAAAAGCAAAGATCTTGCAATTCACACTTTTTTTTAATCCAAGTCTGGAATCTTCTATTAATATTTACTACTTGTGTGATTTTAAGAAAATTCATCTGTAAAATGTAAATGCTAACAGTACCTTCTAGGGTTATTCAAAAAGTTATGAAATATAAGCATAGTGTGGTATATAGCAAACAATAAATGTTAGCTATAATTATTGTTGAAGTTCTATATTCATAATTTACATGTAGCTTTTATTTTCCTATAAAATAAAACTTTGTACTGATAATTGGGAAACTTGTTTAAGGAGACTCTTATAAATTATCAAGGAGAAATGGTCTCTCTCAAAGCTTTATTTGAAAAGTTTTACCTGGAGGTTTCTATTTATATATGTGATTGATATAATCTTTGATTTTTTTTAAAGTTGTGAACTACAATTTGATTCAGAACATAAGAGAAATAAATATTTGTTTTGAGATAGTTATGCTTCAGTAACTTTCTGCACCTCAAAATGAAATAAATTACACATTTTCCAGAAAAACAGTACAGCCGGTTGAACTGTATTACATTATCTTTGGTAGAAAACAAAGCCAAAATGTAATAATTCATGGGAGAATTCATTTGAATCTGGGGAGATTCAACCAACCACCTCAATGAGCTTAATTACTTTGTGAATAGGCATAAGAATGAATAAGAGGACTGGTTTATAGTACCATTACTGTTTCTAATATAACACATTTAGAGGGGGAAGCTTGCTATTCTCTCTCCTCCTCAAACCTAGACCTTGGATAATAGATTATCTTAATGTACATTCAGTGTAGAAATGGCCTTCTTGGGGTGATTAACAAATTAGAAAGTTGTTACTCTTTTTATTTTGAGGAGTTGTGAATTGAAATGTTAGAGACTTCTCATCCAAGTAAAAACCAGGCCTGACCTTGCTTAGCTTCTGAGCTCAGAGTCAAATGGAGACGTTCAGGGTGAAATGGAGGTTCCTCAAAAATTTAAGAATAGAGTTACCATAAGACCCAGCAATCCCTCTTCTGGGTATCTACATGAAAAAATTTGAAAATATTTATTTGTGTATAT
>NW_005354212.1:926697-965335 GCF_000412655.1 Myotis brandtii | reverse complement strand
TATAAAACAGTACTATTCACAGTAGCCAAGACATGGAAACAACCAAAGTGTCCTTCCATAGAGGATTGGATAAAAAAGATGTGGTGCATATATACAGTGGAATACTACTTAGCTACAAGAAAAAATTAAATACCAGTGGTGTACCAGTTAATAATGTGGATTTTTTTCAATGGATGGAGTTACACATATGTTGATATATATGTGATTTGATATGTATGCTATTTTGTTGTATTGAAAGCAAGATTCAAAACTTCATATGTCAAATTTTCTGAAGGTGTTAACATCATAGATATTTTTATGATTAAAAATGTTGAATTTTGTGTCAAAAAAAAAGCATTTATGAGAACTTTTAATTCATTACTTTAATAGAGGCCTAGTGCATGAATTCGTGAACGGGTGGGGTCCGGCCAATCCCGAGGACCAGGGCTGGGCCTGTTGGGAGGAGGAGACCATGGGATGTTGGCCAGCTGACCCGCCCAGATCTGGCGGATCAGGGCCAGACCAGCTGGGGGGAGGGGCTGAGGGTGATTGGTCGGCAGGCCCTGCCCCTGATTGGGGTGAGGGGGGGGGGTGATTGGAGCTGGGGCCAGCCATGGGGAAGGGCTGTGGGCTGTGTGTCAGTCAGCTCCACCCCTAAATGGGGTGGGAGAGCTGATAGGAGCGGAGCTGGCTAGGGGGAGTGGCCGTGGGCCAATCAGGGTGGTATGGGCTGATCAGGGTGGGGCCAGCATGGGGAGGAGCTGTGGGCAGTGGGCTGGCCATCCCCACTCCCGAATGAGGTAGGGGTGTCTATTGGGGGCCAGTGGCCTGGGGGAGGGACCATGGTTGGTTGGCCAGCCAGCCCTGCCCCTGATCAGAGTGGGGGGGCAATCAGGGGTGGAGATGACTGGGGGGAGGGGCCATGGGCCAATCAGGGTGGTGGGGGCCTATCTGGGGTGTGGCCGGTGGAGGAAGGGGTTGCAGGAGGTTGGCCTGCTGGCCCCACCCCCTTTTGGGTAGAGGGGGCTATCAGGGATGGGGCCGGCCAGGGGGAGGGACTCCAGGCTGATTGGGGTGGTGGGGGCTTTTCAGGGAGGGAGCTTGCTGGGTGAGGGGCTGCAGAAGGTTGGCCGGCCAGCCCTGCCCCCTCTTGGGGTGTGGGGGTGCTCAGGGGAGGGTCAGCCAGGGAGAGGGGCCTCGGCAGGTTGCCCAGCTGGCCCCACCCCCTGATCAGGCCGGTTCGCTGGCCGCAGTGGGCGTCAGAGCGACCAGTCGATTTGGTTGTTACTGGCGTTCCAGTTGCTGGCTTTATATATATAGAGAGAGATTTTGAAGAAAAGTGCTGCTGAAAGTTATTGTATACTTTGGGAAGCTTATGGTGAACATGCTCCATCTCAAGATACTTGTGAACACTGGTTTGAATGTTTTAAAAGTGATGATTTTGATGTGAAAGACAAAGAACATCCAGGTCAACTGAAAAAGGTTGAAGACCAACAATTACAAGCATTATTGGGTGAAGATGCGTGTCAAACTCAAAAACAACTTGCAGAAAGATTAAATGTTGCTCAACAAACAATTTCATATCATTTACAAGCAATGGGAAAGATTTTAAAGGGAGGAAAATGGGTGCCACATCAACTGAACGAAAGACAAATGGAAAACCGAAAAGTCATCAGTAAAATGTTGCTTCAACGGCATGAAAGAAAGTCTTTTTTGCATGGAATTGTGACTGGAGATGAAAAGTGGATTTATTTTGAGAATCCCAAATGCACAAAATTATGGGTTGATCTAAGTCAACCATCAACATCGACTGCAAGGGCAAATTGCTTCGGAAAGAAGACAATGCTCTGCGTTTGTTGGGATCAGGAAGGTGTGGTGTATTATGAGCTTCTAAAACCAGGTGAAACCATTAATACCAATCGCTGCTGACAACAAATAGTCAATTTGAACCATGCTTTGATCGTAAAAGGACCAGAATGGGCCAGAAGACACGGCAAAGTAATTTTGCTTCATAATAATGCACCATCACACACTTCAAAACCAGTTAAAGTCACTTTAAAAGATCTTGCCTGGAAAGTATTAACCCACCCGCTGTAACCAGTCCTTGGTCCTTCAGATTACCACTTGTTCCGATCAATGGCACACATACTTTCTGAGCAGTACTTCAAAACGTACGAAGAAGTGGAAAATTGGGTCTCTGAATGGTTTGCCTCAAAATAAGAAAAGTTCTATTGGGATGGTAACCACAAATTACCTGAAAGATGGGGGAAATGTGTAGCTAGCGATGGACATTACTTTGAATAAAGCACTTTCGCTGTTTCTCTTGAAATTATTGTGTTTTCTTTGATTACAAAATCCTCATTATTAACTGATACATCTGGTACTGCCATTTGTGACAACATGAATGGATCTTGAGAATATTATGCTACGCAAAATAAGTCAGATGAAAAGAAGTCAAGAACCATATGATTTCACTCATATGTGGGATATAAAACTGAAAGCAACAAATGAACAAACAAGAAAAACAAAAAAACAAAAAAACCTCAGGCACAGACCATAGTATGGAAAGAGGGATGGGAGAAAGTTAGTAAAGAGTAAAGGGGATCAAATATGGTGATGAAAAGAGACTTGACTTTGGGTGATAAACACACAATTCAATTATAACATTGTATACCTGAAACCTACATAATTTTATTACCAACCCCAATAAATTTAAATAATTTCTAACGTGATAAAAAAGAAAAGTCAGAGACAAAGAAAGCAAGTATTACATCTACTAGATAAATAAAATCATTGTACATTTCTGAACTGGAATATGCTGCAGCTTTTAAATAGGGAGGTAAAACTTTATATTATATTATGGAATGATTCTTGCTATATGAAGAAAGCCAGGAGCAGAACAGTATTAAGAAATAATACTTTTGTGTAAAATAGGTGACAAAAAATAATAGAAGCAGATCTGCTCATACAAGCATAAAATATCCGCAGAGGAGCATACAAGAAAGCGGCATTGCCTTTCCTCGCAGACGCATGAGTTGTTGGGGCACATGCATGACACAAAGACTTTTCGCCGAATATCTTTCAAAGTTTGAACAATGTGTCAGGCTGCTTATTTAAAAATAAATAAAATTAAATCAAAAGTGAAAGAAACTTTTCTACTTTTTTCTCAAACAACATCTATTTCTGATGTGGCTGCTGCCTATTGTTATTTTTTGTTTTATTCTAAATAGTAATAAAACATAGGTCTCATAGGATTTCAATATCGTTTGCTTACATCATAGTAGCCCCTTCTAGTAAAAAATGTCACATTTTATACTGAGGCCTCTGGAAGTTACATATAATTCAAGTATTCGAATCAGATACCTGCTATTTGCCTATGCTTTTCGGCCTGTTGTTGTATAAAAACTTCCTCCTTTTCTAAAGACAGAGCCAGGGTGTTCCTAGATCTTGAACTGTGATTTATTTTCTCTGTCCGAGTTTGACCCACTTCTGCATCTTGGAGACTGCTAACTCTACGCCCTTGAGGATGAGAATAAATAAAACCTTTCAGACTCTTGGAATATAAATTATGAGAAAGTGAACAAGATAAGTGTTGTACAGAAAATTGACTTTCCTCTTTATGATGTAAGCTTTTGGAAGTATTCCCTTTGTTTTTATCAAATCTATGAATCAATGAATTGAGGAATTGAGGCAACTTTTTCAACTAGTGTGTTATTGGTTCATTTCATAATATTTTAGAAAATTATTTTAAACTTTTCCCACAAAGGTTCTGTTTAGAATAGGAAAGAATAAATTCAGTCCTAAGGCATCTGGGAATGTGGATAAAATTACAGTTGCTTGGTATCCAAAAAAATAAATAAATAAAAATCAATCATATATAGGGTGTTCCAAAAAATGTATACACACATTTTGAATAATTATAAAGGCAGTGTTTATTAAAAGACATTTTATTTTCAATATTGAGCTATCAGTTATTAAAGTGTGTATACATTTTCTGGGACACCATGTATAGGTAATTTAACTTGAGCAAGCATGGAAATTTTGTAATCACAAGGATATGCACCAGTATTATCTGTAGACTAAAACAGTGTACACTTTAGTGACAGGAATTCACACATGGCAGTATGATTTTCCATCAGAAATAATATATCACATCAGAAAATAATAGCTACTAACATATTACTTAACAATTTGTAAAGACCTTAGACCAGTGATGGCGAACCTATGACACCCGTGTCAGAGGTGACACACGAACTCATTTTTTTGGTTGATTTTTCTTTGTTAAATGGCATTAAATATATAAAATAAATATCAAAAATATAAATCTTTGTTTTACTATGGTTGCAAAGATCAAAAAATTTCTATATGTGACACGGCACCAGAGTTAAGTTAGGGTTTTTCAAAATGATGACACGCTGAGCTCAAAAGGTTTGCCATCACTGCCTTAGACACAGGTTTCTTACCTGATGAAACTACCTGTGAGATAGATAAGGTAAGTCAGGGACCATTTACTAAGTACATACTCTATGTTAGTTCGTTCCATTTGTTATGTAATCTTCACAATGAGACTGATACATCATTATTAGCACTCCCATTTTATAGGTGAAGAAATTAAAGACACAGTTAGAAAGTCACAATTCTAATTCAGGGGATGGGAACTTCTATTGGCCCATTAGCCCATCATGGATTAGCAGTCCAATTAACTGTAGGGAGTTTTGAGCAAGAACCTGTGTTAAACACATGCCTGCTGTAATGGCTGCGATTGACAGGTAGTTAAAAAACTGAAAGGGTGTAGGCTCAGTTGGTCCCACCAAATGTGTGTAATGTGATTTGTAAAATCATACATTTGTGAAACTTGGAGACCAAGGCCCTATACTTTCAGCTCTACCTTGGAATCTAAGTGCATTCACAGATCAGTAGGAACAGTCTGCCTGGAGGCAAGAACGGGCTATGGAGAAATATTCACTAAGGAAATAATGCTTCAACTCAGACTTAAATGAAAAGAGAACTTGTCTGTCAGACAAAATGGACAACACAAGCTGCAGGATGAAGAGCTTATGAAAGATATGGATTTATTAGAGAATGTGTTCCATAACTGTTGAGTAAATGAAAGCACTGAACAGTATGGGACTGTAGAAATACAAGTGTGATTGGAGGAAGGCTACAGTGTAGTGTAAGGGAATTATAGGAAATATAGGAAGGACTTACTTGGCTTAGGGTTTTATATGGCTAAGCCACCATGTTTGGAGTGGAGGCTGAAGGCAATGGGACCCATTGTTAGATTGCAACAAGGAGAATAAGCATTTAGATTTGTCTATTGGAAAGATTACTCTAAAATAAGTGTGAAAATCTGATTGCACAGGAGTGAAATAGAGACGACAGACCACTGGGACTTTATTAAAATAATTCAGGCAAGAAGAGTTGAGGATGGGTAATAAGGAAGAGAGGTGACTCCATGGATGCAAAAGTAGAGTTGGCAAGGCTTGATAACTTGTATCTTCAAGGGCAGAAAGAGGTTATGTGCCTAGAAACAGCTATTTCTATCACTGTGAATAGGGTAAAGGGGCATAATTATTCTCTCCACAGAATGTAAATCCTTTGGTGCTACAAAGGAATTGTTATTTACAAAGTAGCATATTGGCATTTGAAAAAGTTTTTTGGAATTTTACATTAAAATTTATTTTCACCTGATTAGAAGTATTGTATTTATCGATTCTCATCAACTTTAAATATGATGGATTGTTCTTACATTGCTCTCTCCAAAGGCTGAATCTAAGATCATGTTCATAAGTGAAGAATACATTTTTCTAAGTTTAATGTTGGAAAAATACTAAGTAACTCAGCTCCTTTTGTTCCCCAGGATAGATTAATAAAGGAGGGGAAAGTCTTTCCTAAAGTTGCCTCAGAGAAAAACAACTTCACAGATTAAATCATGCCTTCATTTAGATCTAAAAGAAAAGTTATGATAATTTGTCTCCATGGAGGCACAGCACTTCTCTGGGACCTAGGCTTATTTGGACTTTTTTTCCCATCTGCTCATTTGCTTTTCTTATGTTATCTATTTGTGAGTGGGTAATTATGCCCCCCACCCTTTTGTCCCCTTACTCTTGATGTTCTGTTTCTGTCAGATTTGTTTTCCCTTGATTGTTTTCTTACTGCAATCATCATGCAAAACGGTAATACATTTTTCATTTAATTATAATTTTCTTTGTCATGCAAATTCCAAGATTAATATGGCACAAGAAGATAAGAAAAAGTCTCTTCAGAGTTTTCATACTTTTACCTCATAATGACACATTATTTAGATCCAATCACTCAATTCTTTAAAGAATACATATTGAAATCATCAGAAAGAAGTTAAATTTTCATTTTGGTTAAAAAAAAAATCAGTAGGGGCAAATGTTAATACCCAAGTTCCAGATAGCAGCAAAGTTAAGACGAAAATATTCACAATGCTTCAATGAGATATATTCCTCTAGTGAATTAAGATCCTAAAATATTATTCAATTTGTTTTTTTTAAGTCTGAAAAAATCTTCCTCTGTTGTTGAGATATCAATTAACATTAAATCGATAACCCTAATACATATAAACATTTCCAATATTAAAATTGTGGCTCCCTGGAATTAACAGAATATCTTTAGGCTTTTCTGAAAAATGTAGTTTTCAAGTATCTAAAAGGATCAAAGGGAATAATTTAAATCTTATGATAGAATGATCAATGAACATTATTATTTAATTTTAACAGGAGAATATTTGGAGGTTAATTGAAAGAGCTAGTTTTTCAACCATTAAAAATAAGGAAGCTGATATAAAATGTTGTTAGTTTAGGTATGAAAAGAAACTCTATGGGGCTCATTTAAATGCTATACCATCCATGCAGAGAATGTGTATTATCATTTATGGAGAGCTTCATGAAATAGGCAAATATAAAAATTGCAGACCAGGCGTAATATTTTATGAAGCATATTGTATGTTTCTAATGCTGGTGTAACAAATTACTACAGATTTAGTGGCTTAATAAAGAAAAGAACTGACTATCTTAAATTTCTATAGTTTAGAAATCCAACCAGAATCTCACAGGACTAATTGAAGGCATGAGCAGTGTTGTGTTCCTTTCTCATCTATTGAAGAATACATTTTCTTGCCTCCCCCTCATTCCTTGGCTCATGGCTCCCTTCCTTCATCTTCTCATGTGCCATTACTCTGAACACTACCATTTGGCCCACATGGATCACCCCAAATATTCTTTCTGTTAAAGTCAGCTGATTCATAACCTTAATTTCCATATGCCACCTTAAATCATCTTTGACAGTAATTTAAGAAATTCATTCGTTACAGGATTAGGACATGAACATCTTTGAGGGTGAGCAGTTGTCATTATTCTGTCTGAAACATACATATTCTCCATCTCTCAAGTTGCCAATTTTGTAATTATTTGCAAATTATAATAAATTTCCTTTACTTTTTATGAATTTAAAAGGTATTTCCAATTTATGTAAATTTGCTTTAAGTAAATGTTATAAGATTAATGAAAATTACCTGAATTCTTAAAATAATTAATAGCAGCCCAGCCAGCATGGCTCCATGGTTGAGAATTGACCTATGAACCAGAGGTCATGGTTCCATTCCCAGTCAGTGAACATGCCCAATTGTGGGCTCAATCCTCGGTGTGGGGTGTGCAGGAGGCAGCCAATCAATGATTCTCTCTCATCATTGATGTTCCTATCTCTCTCCCTCTCGCTTCTTCTCTGAAATCAATAAAAATATATTAAATAATAAAATAACTAATAACAATAAAGAAGTTTAATTTATACCCATATAGTTAATGACTTTATACTTTAATAAATGTGTATGGGGAGAATAGAATCTTTAATGTCAACTTCTCCAATGGTTAAAACAAGATAAAAAATTTGACATTTTTGTTAAAAATTATTTAATGTAGTTCTAGGATCTGATTTATAATTCCATACTCTATATCTACATATATCCAATGTTTATATCTGTATCAAATATCTCCTCACACCCTTAGAGAAGATTATGTCATGCAGATTAGTACCTTGTTAATCATCTTGATTTTAAGCACTCTGGTTTTAATATGATACATTTACATGAATAAGTGTATATACAATTGGCAATTTGTTATCTTCAAAATAATAGTTGAAATAACATCTTGAATAATTCATATCTTTGTAAATATTAAGTGACATGACTATTTAACTGGGTTCTAATGGGCCAAGTCTACATTACCAGTACAATGAAACCTAGAAAAATTGAGACATGCTATAAATCTATAGTTAAATGGTTTTCTTTTTTTTTTTCTTTTTATTAAATTTACTGGGATGGCACTGGTTAACAAAATTATACGGGCTTTAGGTGCACAATTCCACAACACATTATCTGTACACTGTATTGTGTGTTCACCACCCCAAGTCAAGTCTCCTTCCATCACTATTTATCCACCCTATACCCTCCTCCACCTCTCCCCATACCAATTTTCCCACCTCCCACATGTAGGCAATCTCCACACTGTTTTCTGTGTCCAAGAGGTTGTTTTTCTTTTTTCTCGATTTCCCCCCCTCAGCCCTTCCCCCCATGTCTATGGATCTGTCTCTATTTTGCTTGGTGGTGCATTTTGTTCACTAGACTTCACATGAGTGAAATCATATGGTACTTGTCTTCCTTATAGAGATTTTGCTGAGCATGTTTTTGAGGCTCTTACCCAGTATCATCTTTATGAAAAGCCCCATATTTCATTCCTTGAATTCTTAATTTCAGAAAAAGCTTTACCTCTCATGAGTCACTGGTATATATTTTTTTTCTGACATTAAATCGTGTGACTGTTCAAATTTACTTCTTTCCTCGACTTCCAGGGATCAGAGAACCAAATTTGATATTGACCTCTAGCAAATGAATAAAATATTGTGTTGTGAATCTGTCTGTCCTATTTTATCCTGGTTTAGTTAACTCTCATTTTAATTTTTTCTACTTCTTTACTTTTATATCTTACCATAATGTATGTATCTATATAAATCACATCAAGTTATTTTAAGATAGAGGCCCAGTGCACAAAATTCATGGATGGGCGTGGGGTCCCCTCAGCCCAGCCTGCACCCTCTCCAATCCGGGACTCCTCGGGGGATGTCCGATTGCCAATTTAGGCCCGGGCATCGGGCCTAAACCAGCAGTCGAATATCTCTCTCACAATCCTGGACCACTGGCTCCTAATTGTTCAACTGCCTGCCTGCCTGGTTGACCCTAACTGCCCCCTGCTGCCAGCCAGGTCACCCCCAACTACCCCCTCCCTGCTGGCCTGGTTGCTCCTAACTTCCCCTCACCCCACTGGCCTGGTCACCCCTTACTGCCCCCCTGCTGGCCTGTTTGCCCCCAACTGGCCCCCCTGCTGGTCTGCTCACCCCCAATGGCCCACCCCACCGGCCTGATCACCCACAACTGCCCTCCCCTCTTGGCCTCTCACCACCTCTACCTCGGCCCTGCCACTATGGCTTTGCCCAGAAGAACATCCGGAAGGTCTCCTGGAAGGTCTCCCAGTCTAATTAGCATATTACCCTTTTATTAGTATAGAGGCCTGGTGCACAGGTGGGGGCCAGCTGGTTTGCCCTGAAGGGTGTCCTGGATCAGGGTCGGGGGTTCCCTTGGGGCCTGGGTGAGGGGCCTGTGGTGGTTTGCAGGCCAGCCACACCCCCAAGAGGTGAGGGTCCCCACTGGGGGGTGGTGTGACCAGCCTGGGTGAGGGGCTGATGGCTGTTTTCAAGCTGGCCACACCCCCTTCAGGGTGGCAGTTCCCTTCTGGGTTGCCTGGCCAGCAGGGGCCCTCACCCCACAGGGACATGGCCAGCCTGGGTTAGGGGCTGAGGGCCATTTTCAGGCTGGCCATGCCCCCTGGTGACCCAGGCCCCCAGACCCTTGAGCGGAGTCTAGGCCCCCAGCCCCTCCTTGAGCAGAGGCCAAGGCAGGCAGGAAGCTTGGCTTCCTTCATTGCCTGGGGTAACCCACGCCTCCTGCTTACTCCAGCTCTATGGCTGCCACCATCTTTGTTGGGTTATTTTGCATACTTGCCCTGATTGGCTGGTGGGCGTAGCAGAGGGATAGTCAATTTGCATGATTTCCTTTTATTAGTGTAGATATAATCTTAAAATAAGACTGTAGAATTGAATATGTTGACAACTAAGATTAAATATTTAGGATGAGAATAAATTAAGCATACAGATGTTTAAATGTCAGGGCTTTTGTCTCAATTAGTTTATCCATAATTTCTAAACAATAATTTTGAGAGTGATTTTACAGATATGGAAGCAGTGTAGGTATTAAAAGGTGTTAAAATTTTCTTTCCTGTAAAATATGATAATTTGATTGCCACAATAGTCTGACTTATAGAGCATGGATTGAAGTGTTAACTACCTTAAGTCAATACTTTGGATGAAATGGTTCTGATGAATTTAAAAATATTAATATTTCACTTATTATGACTGTTTGTTGACTTTATAGTTTTAATATTGGTGGAGTATTTCATCAGGTATATGAAAAATAGATTTTACATACTATTCTCAGTATATTACTTCCTAGAAAGTTACACACCTTTTTTAAATAAGCAGAAACTTAAAACAGAATTAGCTGGAATTTCTCACACATACATTTTTATTACATGAATATTCATCCTGAAGGATAATATGTTAAAATACTGCCAAATAGAGGATAATGATTAACCACAGAGCACTTAAGTATTCTCTTTGGTTTAGTAGTCTAAAATTTTCCTTTTGAGAGACCTATATGTTATCCTCAACTCCATTATTGACTGGTGAAACCAGCATTAGCAATGAATCTTGAACAACAGCCCCACCAGGCTTTTGTTGGAAACCACAGGGAAATTGATTTCTTTACTGTCTTGGCTTCCAAAATTTCTTAATATATATTAGAAAGGTACTATGTAAAAAATTTCAAGTTTCTCAAAAGAGATGTTTGATGAGGGCAAAACATGATGTAAAATACATGATATAATCAAACATGAAAAATATATTGATGCTGCCATGTGATGAAAATACTAATAAATAAGAATTGTCAACCTCTCAGCAGACAAATTTGTCTGATTTCTCAAGGTCAACCAATGTCTCATACACTATCTTTTCATAAGCTGAATGGTGAGCAGGTTTCTCCATCACTCTATAAGCTTTAAGAATAGAGTATCTGCTTGTTTTTTTTTCCATTTAATTTACTTTAATTGCATTTTATCAGAATTGACTAAAAATGTATTTCACATTTGTTCAATCATATTCAATGAGCTTCATTGAAAGCTTCACCATTTACTTCCTCCAAAAATTTCAAAGCCTCCACAAAATAAAACATGTAACAGATATTCTTGCTTAGCACATTTTTCCCTTTTAATGTAAATTGAATGGGCCAGATTTTATGGTCTAATTTGATTTTTCCATGCTCTTCTAGACACAGTCACAGTCTCAAAGGGGTATCATCACATTGAATTAGCACAAGCCGAAGTGCATTAAATGACAGGCATTGCAGAAATCCTACTTCAGATAAGAACACAGAATTTCCAATAAAAGAACATCTACTTTCCTGCCTTATATGTTCACAGAGAGACAAATAGTAGGCTTTTGGCATTACACCTTGAGGTCTTAAAGTCAAAAGTTCTACTCTTCTTCAGTGATAGCTTTTAAAATGAAAGAAGAGAATTCTGGATTTCAATGACAATTGTCATAGGATAGTAGAGATGCTTGAAACCCCGGAGACAGGCATCCTTAGCTGTCTTGTAAAATAACACAACTAGCATCAGATCTGATAGCTTAGGCTCTAGCTCACGGCCTTATGATTACTGTCACAAGTATTCTTATTCAGATCTTTAAAGCAAGAATAGCTACAACCTGGTCAATATATGGTAGAGTATTGTTAAAATCCACAATATTAAAATAATAAAGTTCTGTTTGAAAGATGAAGCCCTGTATCAGTATAACAGATAGCTGAATGAAATCTGTGGCAGAGATGGATCAGGTGGACCCAGGGTAGATTACTACATGTGTTTTATTATTTTTATTTTCCAATTTTTATATGGAACCTTTTTCATGGTCTGAGATAGTCAATTTTTTAAAATCATAATTAATTTTGAGTTAATCAGTCTCTCCATTTGTCCAAACAATGCAGGAATCTTGAAAGGTTTTTGTTTATCTCAAAACTATCCTTTTTCACCATCCATTATTTCCATTTTGTGTAAGTAAGTATACATATAGATATACATAATAATGAACTTAACTTAAATGATCTAAAATTATTGATTCCTGTATCAACTAATTTCTTCTAGGTGGTTTTATGTGGACTTTTTTGAAAAATATATTTTATTGATTTTTTACAGAGAGGAAGGGAGAAGGATAATTAGAAACATTGAAGAGAGAGAAACATTGATCAGCTGCCTCCTGTACACTCCCTACTGGGTATGTGCCCGCAACCAAGGTACATGCCCTTGACCGGAATCGAACCTGGGACCCTTGAGTCCACAGGCCGATGTTCTATCCACTGAGCCAAACTGGTTAGGGCTCACCTTCACTTTTTAAAATATATTTTTATTGATTTCAGAGAGGAAGAGAGAGGGATAGAGACATAGAAACATCAATGATGAGAGGGAATAATTGATTTGCTGCCTCCTGCATGTCCCACACTGGGGATCAAGCCCACAACCCGGGCATGTGCCCTGATTGGGAATTGAACACTGACCTCCTGGTTCATAGGTTCATGTTCACCACTGAGTCTCATCAGCCAGGCTCACCTTCACTTTTGAATAGTAGTTAGGACTAATGAACTTCAAATTAAAAGTTATTTTCTTTAGCACTTTCAATACACTATTTTGTATATCTTCTTATATCTATTGTTTCTGAAATCAATTACTTTCTCATTTCTTTATGGTAATTTACCTACCCCTGTGATATCTTTCAGCATTTCATCTTTATTTTTGATACATTAAAATTTCATCAAGCCAGGGTTAGGGTGTGGGATTTTTTTTTTCCCATCCTGCCACCAATCTCATGCCTTGCTTATATTCTTAAAATTCTTGATACTTATTTTGTCAAATATAGCATTTTATCCTTACCTTATCTTTTACTCCTTTGGAATTTTTTAAAAGATTCAGAACTATTCTCTATTCCCTTCACTTTTAGTTCACATTCCTCTCTCTGCTCCTTGACAGGAAGGTGAACTGAGCAGAAGGGAAATGTCCCTTTTCACCCCAAACATACAAAAGCGCTAAATGGAATCTTTTAAGATATGGAAGAAAAAGGTAACTTTTTCACAGTCCAGAAATAAAGAATAAACATATAGACAAACCGGTAAGCTGTTGTTGTAGCCACACACGGCAGCTCATATATGCTAGTTCTAGAATTTTAATGCCAGTTATTGCAAATGCAAGAAGAGTAGAAAATTAGAAATGGCTCCTTATATTAAAAAGCAGTCAGAAAACAAAACAATAACTGTTAACCATAGGCAGGAATTAAGAATTTTATTCTCAATAGTGTAAGTTTAACACACATGTTAAAATAGAGAATTTCTCAAACCTAAGACTACACAGCTTTGTCATAGAATCTGAGAATGTTACCTACATGTTGCAAAATGTGTGAATTGAGAAACAAATATAAAAATTAGTGTATAATCATTGAATAATCATGAAACCATCCATAATCAAGGATCTTTAGGCTGACTTGCCTAACACTACCTGCAAATAATTTCCACAAATGCTAGTGAAGAGACAAATGATAAATCTTCACTTAGAAAGTAAAATGCTAAGAAAGTACACAGATTGCATGAGTTATAGAGTTTTAAACCTAGTGTAGTTGTATAGATAAAGCTTAAGTTTCTATCATAAAGAAATCTAAAGTGCAGTACTTTAAATCACACACTAGCAAGACAATTCTGCCATATACTCATTGAGATTCCCAGGTTCCTTCCATCTTGTGACTCAGTGGCTGACACTGGACCACTATTGGTATCTTGAACCTGATATCTGAACCAGGATGGATCCATTTAGTTACCTAAGTCTTAATAGAAAGCCTATGAGAAAGGTACTAAATAAGTCTTAACTCCTAATATTTAGAGGAACAGGAACAGTTCTGAGATAGCCCAAAGATTTAGGTTCCATTTATTCCAATTTCCCCTCCAAATTTTGACTGAGTTATCTATATTGTAGTCTATTTGGTAAGAACAGCAAGGTGCAGCCAATAAACATGTCTGGCTTTCTTTTTTTTTCAACTTTTTTTCTCTCTTTATTGATTAAGGTATTACATATGTGCCCTTATCCCCCCATTGCCCCTTCACACCCCCCCCCCCCCACTCATGCCCTCACCCTTCTGTTGTCTGTGTCCATTGGTTAGGCTTATATGCATGCATACAAGTCCTTTGCTTGATCTCTTCCCCTTACCCCCACCCTCTCCTACCTTCCCTCTGAAGTTTGACGATCTGATTGATGTTTCTCTATCTCTAGATCTCTTTTTGTTCATCAGTTTATGTTGTTCATTATATTCCATAAATGAGTGAGATCATGTGATATTTATCTTTCTCTGACTGGCTTATTTCTAATCATTTCCCTTTATAGTTACATACAGGCTTTCACTGGGTATGTGTTCTGACTTCTAAGTTATTGAAAGCAACATTGTAATTAATCCTTTCTATAGCATAACAAGAATTAACAGCTTTTACAACCTGCTGTGTTTCTTCTTTACCATCTATAGCTTGCCCTCTATGTCAATATCATATATTTTAGATGTTTCTAAGGGATCCCTAGCTCAGGTAAACAAAAAATCAACTTTAGTATGGTAAAGGTGAAGTTACTATAATAAAAATATCCAAAATAAAGTTACTTAAATGAAATGAAAGTGTATCTCTCTTTGATATAACAAGTTAGTATTCCATTGTTCTGGGGTGTCTATTCCACATGGTCATTCAGAGCCCCTTGTTCTTTCTATGTGTTTTTCCACCATTCACTAATGTGTTTTCACTTTCCTAATTTGTCAAAATGTATCATTACTACATTTAGTATTCTGACTGTACCATTTTAAAGAGATGACCTAGAAATACATGCCACTTTTTATTATATCCTATTGGCAGAAACTCAGTTACATGCCTATTCCTACCTGAAAAAAAGGCTGAGATACATTGTCTCTAGCTGAATAATCATTTTCCTGTTTAAGTTAGTGGCTTTATCAATAAAATAAATATGGGGAGAATTGAGACTGGGGCACTGTGAGCTATCTGCTCCTATAATCTAATGAAATTAAAGCACTCTTAAAGTGCCTTAGAATAAGTATGATTAATATGTTGAAACTAGAAGCCCAGTGCATGGAATTATGTGCATGGGTAGAGTCCCTAGGCCTGGCCGGAGATCAGGGCCAATCAGCGCCTTCAGGCTGCTGGATGAGCCTTCTTTCCCCCAGCTGCCAGCTGCCGGCAGGGCCTTTCTTCATTCTGTGCTGCCCCTGGTGGTCAGCATACGTCATAGGGAGCAGTTGAACTCCTGAGGGGACAAGTTGCATATTAGCCTTTTATTATATTGGATAGGTAAAGCAACATATCAGGAAACTAGGAAATTAGGAAACAACATCCAATATGAAAAAATTTAAGTAGCTAGATCTAATATGGAAAAACAATCAGATAAAGAAAACCTATTCTTTCAAATTTTAGGCACTTATATTTAAAAAGATACTCAAAAGGGAAGTTAAACAGAAACAATGATAGTAACACAAAATGCATGTTCTGTGATTACTGCTGTCCATTGTTGTCTTAAGTGTTTTATATATATTAACCTAATAAATATAGACTAGATCAGAAACAGCTAAAATAGATTAATGAATTGGAAGTCATAAAGAATACCATATAGGGAGTAGAATAGATGGAGAACAAGAAAAATAAGATAGAAAATATAGCAATTTTTAAAAAATTTCAGTACTAACTAGTACTAAAAACTTACTGATCGGTGGATTTAACTGTGGGCAAAGCAGGAAACTATTTCATGTAGGTAACAAGCACCCCTTCTATAAAAATCTAGTACTAATGCTATCTTCTTCCTTCTCTACTTTCCTGACTCCTCTTAAAACTCCTCTTGTGTGTCTGTGATTGGTATGCATGTATGCACATTATGCAGAAATAAACAGTGTGTTGTGATGGAGATCACTAGGAACAATCGCAGGGGCTGTCAGGGAAATCTACTGTATAAAGAGATGGTTTAAATTAGTATGACTAGCCATAGAAAGATCCCAGGAAGTATGGTGATGGTAGAACACAAAGTCAGTACAATGTTTTGACATGAAAAAGAGCATTTTATTCTGTTCTAGGAAGAGCAACAATAACTGTAATGAAAGAAAGAATGGCATGCAATAAGTTGGAAAGTTTGTCAGGGTCTAAGACATGAAAACCTTAAATATACTAGCAGAGTTGAATTCAATTCTGAGTACAAAAATAGCCTGCCCTGGAGATTAAAAAATAAAAAAATGAATTATCATCACCTAAAGCTTATTAATAAGTGAAATTGGCTTGGGAGAGTATAGATAGGGAATAGTTAGGTCAGGCACCCTACTTCTTTTAATATTTAGTGGTCAAAGTGGAAGATCTCCCATGGGGACATGGGAGTTGAAAGAATGTTCAATAAGACAGAATGATAATAAGGAGAATTTTATTTAAAACTGAAGAGTCTCTCCAGAAGAGAGACAGCTGAATCTGGTGCTATTGAAAGACAGAGTTAGGATAAAGCTGTTACCAGTCCTTCTGAGCCTGGGAGGGAGAAATAGGGTGGGGTGGGGTGCAAACCAAGTTACTTTTGTCCAGTACCATTCACACCAGTATAATAATACTTAGCTCGGTGAAGCAGAACAGGAACTTAATCCTTTGATCAAGAACTAGATAAGGGTGAGCTAATGTTCCTGACTGGGAAGGAGCTTCTGTATTTACCAGAGACCCAGTGCACGAATTTGTGCACCAGTGGGGTCCCTCAGCCTGGTCTGCGGAATAGGGCCAAAACAGGCTCTCCAACATCCCCAAGGGGTCTCAGATTGCGAGAGAGCACAGGCCAGGCTGAGGGACCCCACTGGTGCACAATTGGGGCCAGGGAGGGATGCGGGAGCTTGGCCAGCCAGGGAGGGACTGTGGGAGGGCCCCAGGGTGTGTCCAGCCCTTCTTGCTCAGTCCTGTTCAGCCTAACCCCAGCAGCAAGCTAACCTACCAGTCAGAGCATCTGCTCCCTGGTGGTCAGTGCGCATCATAGCGAGTAGTTGAGCCTTAGCATATCATTAGCATATTACACTTTGATTGGTTGAACAGCCAACTGGTCAACCAGACACTTAGCATATTAGGCTTTTATCACATAGGATAGGCGATGGGTTGGAGTGATTAAATTCTTTTAGGCATATATGTAAGTCATTCTTCTGTTGTACTCAGACCTTTTACAGAGTCCTTTTTGTACACGATGCACCATTGCCATCTTGGTTTTTGAGCTCAATACCTTGGTCTTTGTGCTCAGTTCCTGTGAGCCAGCACAGCTCATGACATAATTTAGGTATTGAGAATGTTAGTGTCTTTTGGATGACAGTCCAGTGACAAAGCGAGAACACTGTCATCTGAACTGACACAATGAGAGGTCATCTGAACTGGGCAAAACTATACATGGTGGTGTGAGGAAGCCTTCATTTAAAGTATCCAAATTTTACCCTTAGTAATTATTAAAAGGAAATCTTGCTAAAATACATTCTTTATTATTTTCTTAAGTAATGAAATCAGAATAATTTGATCTTTCCCTAAAACCTCAATCATCATTAAGTATATAACTTTTTATATTCTTGCAATTATAGGTTATGGAGGTATATAGAGTTGTTTATTTTCACTCTATATCTAGATGAGTATGTGTTTGTGGTGGGGGAAGGGTGTGTATGGGCCTGTATGATGGTTTTTTGTTTGTTTTTTAAACATATTGGCTATTAAGCTTTTTCATTCTCCTCTCTTAATTTTGGAATATATGGAGAGAAAAAAATGGCGGAAGTTTAGACGGAAGTGTCGGTGCTTTGTCCCGGAGCAGATAAGGGCAAGCAGCTGAAACGGGTTACATACAGCCCAAATAAGCAGAGGAGATTCAGCTGAGAGACAGTCTGCAGCCAGGAGAGACAGAGAACTCGAAGAATCAGATGAAAAATTCAATACCATATGCAAGAAGCTAGAAGAATCAGATGAAAAATTCAATACCATATGCAAGAAGCTAGAAGAATCAGATGAAAAATTCAATACCATATGCAAGAAGCTAGAAGAATCAGATGAAAAATTCAATACCATATGCAAGAAGCTAGAAGAATCAGATGAAAAATTCAATACCATATGCAAGAAGCTAGAAGAATCAGATGAAAAATTCAATACCATATGCAAGAAGCTAGAAGAATCAGATGAAAAATTCAATACCATATGCAAGAAGCTAGAAGAATCAGATGAAAAATTCAATACCATATGCAAGAAGCTAGAAGAATCAGATGAAAAATTCAATACCATATGCAAGAAGCTAGAAGAATCAGATGAAAAATTCAATACCATATGCAAGAAGCTAGAAGAATCAGATGAAAAATTCAATACCATATGCAAGAAGCTAGAAGAATCAGATGAAAAATTCAATACCATATGCAAGAAGCTAGAAGAATCAGATGAAAAATTCAATACCATATGCAAGAAGCTAGAAGAATCAGATGAAAAATTCAATACCATATGCAAGAAGCTAGAAGAATCAGATGAAAAATTCAATACCATATGCAAGAAGCTAGAAGAATCAGATGAAAAATTCAATACCATATGCAAGAAGCTAGAAGAAACAGATGAAAAAATCAACAACTTAAGTAAGGCCCAAGAAGAAATGAAGAGTGATATAGCTGCCATAAAAAACTCCATTGAAAGTATCAACAGTAGACTAGGAGAAGCGGAGGACCGAATTAGTGAATTAGAAGACAAGGAAGCAAAACACACCCAAACTATACTGCAAATGGAGAAAAAAATTAAAAGACAGGAGGAGAGCCTAAGGGAGCTTTGGGACAACATGAAACGAAACAACATACGAATAATAGGGGTGCCAGAACAACAGAAAGATGAACATGGATTAGAAAACCTATTCGAAGAAATAATATCAGAAAACTTCCCTGAGGTGGGGAAGAAAAAAGTCACACAAGCCCAGAGAGTCCCAAACAAGGTGAATCCGAAAAGACCCACACCAAGACACATCATAATTACCATGGCAAATGTTCAGGACAAAGAGAGAATCTTACAGGCTGCAAGAGAGAGACGGAAAGTTACATACAAGGGATCTCCCATTAGATTATCAAATGATTTCTCAACAGAAACACATCAGGCCAGAAAAGAATGGACAGAAATCTACAAAGTGATGCAAAGCAAAGGACTGAATCCAAGAATACTCTATCCAGCAAGGCTATCATTCAAAATTGAAGGGGAAATAAGAAGCTTCACAGACAAAAAAAGGCTAAGGGAGTTTATCACCACCAAGCCAGCCATGCAAGAAATGCTAAAGGGACTGGTGTAAAAAGAAGAAATAACAAGCTCAGAAAGAAAACAGCCACACACACAAAAAAAGAAATGGCTACAAACAAGTACCTTTCAATAATAACTTTAAATGTAAACGGACTAAATGCTCCAACCAAAAGACATCGAGTGGCTGAATGGATAAAAAAACATGACCCATACATCTGCTGTCTACAAGAGACCCACCTCATTAGAAGGGACTCACACAGACTGAAAGTGAAGGGATGGAAAAATATCTTTCACGCAAATGGAAAGGAAAAGAAAGCTGGGGTAGCAATACTTATATCGGACAAAATACATCTCAAAGTGAAGGCCATAACCAGAGATAAGGAAGGCCACTTCATAATACTAAAGGGATCAATACAACAAGAAGATATAACCCTGGTAAACATATATGCACCCAATGCAGGAGCACCCAAATTCATAAAAAAACTCCTGGAAGATATCAAAGGAGAGATCGACAACAATACAATCATAGTAGGGGACTTTAATACACCACTGACACCACTGGATAAGCCCGCTAGACAAACAATCAGCAAAGAAACAGCAATCCTAAATGACTCACTAGATCAGATGGACTTAATTGACATCTTCAGAACACTTCACCCCAAAGCCATGGAATATACATTCCTCTCAGGTGCTCATGGGACATATTCAAAAATAGACCACATATTGGGTCACAAGCAAAGTCTCCACAAATTCAAGAAGATTGAAATCATAAAAAGCTTCTTCTCAGACCACGATGGCATAATGTTAGAAATAAACTACAATAAAAACAACCCAAAATACTCAAACACTTGGAAGCTGAATAGCATGTTATTAAATATTGATTGGGTTACCAATGAGATCAAAGAAGAAATTAAAAACATCCTGGACACTAATGACAATGAAAACACAACAATCCAAAACCTATGGGACACAATGAAAGCAGTCCTGAGAGGGAAGTTTATAGCTCTACAGGCCTATCTCAAAAAACAAGAAAAAATGGTAGTAAATCATCTAAATCTACAGCTCAAAGAATTAGAAAGAGAGCAACAAGAAAACCCCAGAGTGAGCAGAAGGAAGGAGATAATAAAGATTAGAGCAGAAATAAATGACATAGAGACCAAAAAAACAATACAGAAAATCAATGAAACCAAGAGCTGGTTCTTTGAAAGGATAAACAAGATTGACAAACCTCTAGCCAGGCTCACCAAGAAGCAAAGAGAGAGGACCCAAATAAACCAAATCAGAAACGATAGAGGCGAAATAACAACAGACCCCACAGAAATACAAATGATTGTTAAAAAATACTATGGACAGCTCTACTCCAACAAACTAGACAACCTGGAGGAAATGGACAAATTCCTAGAAAAATACAACATTCCAGCACTCAATCAGGAAGAATCTAAAAATCTCAATAGGCCAATAACTATGGAAGAAATTGAAGCAGTCATCAAAAAGCTCCCAGCAAACAAAAGCCCAGGACCAGATGGCTTCTCAGGGGAGTTTTACCAAACTTTCAAGGAAGAACTAAAACCTATCCTCCTCAGACTACTACAAAAAATTCAGGAGGAAGGAACACTTCCAAGCTCATTCTATGAAGCCAGCATCACCCTAATACCAAAACCAGGTAAAGACAACACAATGAAAGAGAATTACAGGCCAATATCCCTCATGAACATAGATGCCAAAATCCTCAACAAAATCTTAGCAAATCGGATCCAGCAGTACATCAGAAAGATCATACACCATGACCAAGTAGGATTTATTCCAGGGATGCAAGGATGGTACAATATCCGCAAATCAATAAACGTGATACATCACATAAACAAATTGAAAGAAAAAAACCACATGGTCATATCAATTGATGCAGAAAAAGCATTTGACAAAATCCAACACCCATTTTTGATAAAAACTCTCAGCAAGGTGGGAGTAGAAGGATCATACCTCAACTTAATAAAAGCCATATATGACAGGCCCACAGCCAACATCATACTCAATGGACAAAAACTAACACCATTTCCCCTAAGAACAGGAACAAGACAGGGATGCCCACTCTCACCACTCCTGTTCAACATAGTACTGGAAGTATTAGCCATTGCAATTAGGCAAGAAGAAGAAATAAAAGGCATCCAAATTGGAAAAGAGGAAGTAAAACTGTCCTTATTTGCAGATGACATGATATTATACATACAAAACCCTAGAGACTCCATCAAAAAGCTACTAGACTTAATACATGAATTTGGCAATGTAGCAGGATACAAAATTAATGCCAAGAAATCTGAGGCATTTCTATACACCAATAGTGAACTTTCAGAAAGAGAGATTATAAAAACAATCCCATTTACCATCGCACCAAAAAAATTAAGCTACCTAGGAATAAACTTAACTAAAGAGGTAAAAGACCTCTACTCAGAAAACTACAGGACGTTGAAAAAAGAGATAGAGGAAGACATAAACAGATGGAAGAACATACCGTGTTCATGGATTGGTAGAATCAACATCATTAAAATGTCCATACTACCCAAAGCAATCTATAAATTCAACGCACTTCCCATTAAAATACCAACGGCATACTTCACAGATCTAGAACGAACTCTCCAAAAATTCATCTGGAATAAAAAAAGACCCCGAATAGCTGCAGCAATCCTGAGAAAGAAGAAAATAGGTGGGATCTCAATACCAGATATCAAGATGTATTACAAAGCCACTGTTCTCAAAACTGCCTGGTACTGGCACAAGAACAGGCATATAGATCAATGGAATAGAATAGAGAACCCAGAAATCGGCCCGAACCAATATGCTCAATTAATATTTGACAAAGGAGGAAAGAACATTCAATGGAGCCAAGATAGTCTCTTCAATAAGTGGTGTTGGGAAAATTGGACAGATATATGCAAGAAAATGAAACTAGACCACCAACTTACACCATACACAAAAATAAACTCAAAATGGATAAAGGACTTAAATGTACGACAGGAAACCATAAAAATTCTAGAAGAATTCAAAGGCAACAAAATCTCAGACATATGCCAAAGCAATTTCTTCACTGATACAGCTCCTAGGGCAGTTGAAACTAAAGAGAAAATGAACAAATGGGACTACATCAAAATAAAAAGTTTCTGCACAGCAAAAGAAACCATCAACAAAACAACAAGAAAGCCCACTACATGGGAGAACATATTTGCCAACATTATATCTGATAAGGGCCTAATCTCCAAAATTTATAGGGAACTCATACAACTTAACAAAAGGAAGATAAACAATCCAATCAAAAAATGGGCAAAGGATCTAAATAGACACCTTTCAAAAGAGGACATTCAGAAAGCCAAGAGACATATGAAAACATGCTCAAAGTCACTAATCATCCGAGAGATGCAAATCAAAACAACAATGAGGTACCATCTCACACCTGTCAGACTGGCTATCATCAACAAATCAACAAATGACAAGTGCTGGAGAGGATGTGGAGAAAAAGGAACACTTGTGCACTGCTGGTGGGAATGCAGACTGGTGCAGCCACTATGGAAGACAGTATGGAGTTTCCTCAAAAAACAAAACATGGAACTCCCATTTGACCCTGTGATCCCACTTCTAGGAATATATCCCAAGAAACCAGAAACACCAATCAGAAAGGATATGTGCACCCATATGTTCATAGCAGCACAATTCACCATAGCTAAGATCTGGAAACAGCCTAAGTGCCCATCAGTAGATGAATGGATTAGAAAACTGTGGTACATCTACACGATGGAATACTATGCTGCTGTAAAAAAGAAGGAATGCTTACCATTTGCAAGGGCATGGATGGAATTGGAGAGCATTATGCTAAGTGAAATAAGCCAGTCAATGAAGGAAAAATACCACATGATCTCATTCATTCATGGATAATAAAGACCATTATAAACTTTTGAACAATAATAGATACAGAGGCAGAACTGCCTCAAACTGATTGTCAAACTGCAGCAGGAAGGCCAGGGAGGGTTGGGGGGTAGGAGGGAGGGGGGTAAAAGATCAACCGAAGGACTTGTATGCATGCATATAAACATAACCAATGGACATTTGACACTGGGGGGTAGGGGGGGCCAGGGGATTGTCAAGGGCGGGGAAGGTAAAAAAGACACATATGTAATACCCTTTGTAATACTTTAAGCAATAAAAAAAAAATTTGGACTATATGAGTTACATGTTACATAGCATGACTTCTTGCTACACTGGCCTGGTTAAATAAATATATACTTGATTAAAAAACAAAAGAAAAAACTGGGTTCAAGTTTCAGTTAATCTATATAATAAAAGTGTAATATGCTAATTAGACCAGACGACCTTCCAGACGAAGCTGGGACTGAGAGGGAAGCCCAAATCCTGGGTGCCTGCTGGTGGCTGGAGGGAAGCCCAGGTCCCAGGTGCCAGAGGGAAGCCAGTGCCGGCAGCCAGGGGAAGGAAGGCCTGCTCTTGTAGGAATTTCATGCACTGGGCCTTAGTATGTATATAACTTTGTATAATTTGTTGACATAAGAGTCAAGGCAAGTTGTCTCATCAATAAAAATTGCTTCCCATCTTTCACAATGGTTGTAAGAACCAAACAATTTCAATGCAAGCAGCAGCAAACCATAAAACATTATGCAATTTTTGATATTGGTATTATTAGATACTGAAAAATGCTAATTTCAGAAAATCCATTTATTAGTTTACTCTTTGTATGCTTCTCTGAGCTAGACATTTTGGTAAAGATTTTTATTGTGAGTAGTCTAGTGAGAGAAATGCTTTTAGGTCAGGGAGCTCTTGATTTGTGTTAACTGCAAAGGTGATTCGGGGCCATACCCCATCTTCTTTTCCTCTCTGACAGTGCTGTTAGGTTGTTAAAGTCAACTCTAAGTGATTTCTGAGAATGAGGGGTTACTTTACTCAGGCTTTGCTGAATATTATGTAATAAGAGTCACAAGATATTCACAGCATTTTGCCTTTCATGGTACTATTTTATGTCTTCTCATTTAATTCCCAAGATGATAGTGCAATAAATATTAAGTAAGCTGTATATGTTCCAACTATTATTGAAATACTGATTTTCAAATTCAAAATACCCATCTCATGACCCAACAGCTTTGTAATACAGTTTGCTACTCAAGAAAATAGTAGTTCAATATGCTAAAAGAGTAAAATTGAATTATTTAAACAATTTTCAGAGTGGCATATACTGGCAGATTTTGTTCTCATGTTTATTTGCATAAACCTTTATGTAGATTCTACTATAAAATAGATATTTTTACGCTTCGAAATCGTATTATGAACAAGAAGTTAAATGTGAATTTCTATTTTAATTAAATAGGGAGAGTAAACACCTCTTGAATGACCTCCTAAATATGGAAATAAGAAATTAGAGCAGAGTTCAAGTTTAGAGCGTCCCAAAGTCAATGGTTCTTATTTCTCAGTTTGCATAGTTCTTGACTTTGCAGTATAGAGCTATCTTTAGAAATTTATATTTCAAAGAAAAACTATGTAAGACTTTATTTTCTAAAACTATTGCAGTCATCTGTTTATTGATAATAGTATCAGGTCTACAGCTAGACAGTAAACTCCAAAATATGGTAATAATTTTGAGATCATTATTTTTATTGTAAGTTATGTTTTTGGAGGGGAAGTATATGAATGACATTAAAATCCTTTTCTTCTTCTAGGTAAATGTGACCACATCCTGCATAACAAAGTCTACAAAGCATTACTACACTTAGGGAACTAACATGCTCCCCTAAAGGGAGGTTCTGTTTTTTGTTTGTTTTTGTTTTCCCTATACTATCAGAGGATTGACTGAAAGTTAGGCTTCATAAGTTTCTACCACAACTGAATTAATGTTTGAAGATAGGTTAGAACCACGTGGCAGTCTCTGCAAGCTAACAAAAGTCAAGTTTGTGAAGAAAATTAGACTGGTGGCTATTCTAATCTTAATCATTTTCTAAAAATCCCACTGAGAAATGACTTTCATGTGTGTGAAGAATGTTATCAAAATCACTGACTAGAAGAAACTGGTTTTATTTGCTTGTTTGCTTTGTTAAACAAAAGGAGAAAGACATAACTGCTGAAGAGTGGGTAGGAATTTGAGAACATCTTAGGTACTCTGAAAACAAACTAGTTAGAAGTTAAGATTATGCTAGTTTGGAAATAATTGGAAAAAGACTGTGGAGAAGTAACAAATGTTGATTTTTTTCTTCCTAGTGCTGAACAGTATTTTTATAATGCACTATAAATTCATACTATTATCTTATACCCTCTAAGTTTATGGCATGCTGTTCATCTTTAAAAGTGTGAGATCAAAGCCACAGTCTTTGGAAGATCTCGGAAAAATACACACAACTGATACTGTTTACTATTAATTCACTAGGAAAATCAGACATTTAAAAAGTGTTATAAAACATCTGCTAAAGTTTTCTTGTCTTCCCTTCAATCTAGACTTGATAAAATAAATGTGCAGATAAGGTTTTTTGTTTTCATCTTTAATTTTTTACAATCATCAGTTTTATATATATATAAATATAGTATTTAATATTATTTTAATAGAAACCAGAATATGTATTTGTATCCCCATAGGATTAAATGGCTTAACAGATCTCGTGGCCATTACATCACTAATTTTCCTTCCAATTCTAAATAGTAGTAATATGAATAGTCATTATTTCATTCATTATAACAAGGGGGAAATTAAGTCATGAAGAACAATAGTTACTTTTACAAGATGGGTGTGGCAGGTAGAAAATACTTGAGAAATATGTTTAATATAACTTATATTCAGCCATAGCTCCTTAGTTGCTATTGCACTTGAGTGAAAATTTCCCTTAAGCCCTATTTTTCTTCAAGGGGTGGAATGAAGCACTTTACATACTGAAGCAGATGTGTGGTTATTTCCCAGATGGAAAGTAAGGTCAATGTCTAACAAGGATATATAGGTTGAGAGGGGAAAAAAGTAGCAAATAATTCAGAATTTGTAGAATAATAGAATAAATAAGCCTAATAATAAATTCACTTCTTATTTTAAAACTATAAAATCTTAAGAAATATGGACAATAGTGGAGTTAAAATTAAAATTGGGTGAATAAGTTCAGGGTAAGCAAGGTAAAATGCTCATGCATAAATTATTTTCCAGACTTAATTACTTATTTAAAATATGCTAAAGCCTATAGTAAAGATTTTGAGATGTACAATAAATCATAGTAAAATAAACTTGAAGCTTTAGATAACTTCCTTCTCTAATTCATATTTAATTCTCCAATAAACATCCTAAGTATCTATAATATCACTATTTACATAAGAGAAAACAGAGCCCCTAAGTAGGTTAAGTCATTCACTGGAGGCTACACATGTACTAATAATATTATCAGGGAAGGGTGTTCTAAGTCTTAATCCATTGCTCTTTTCAGTACATCATATAGACTCAGGCACAAAATTTTTCTCCTTTAAAAAATTTTTCATTCAAGACTAAAAGCAACCAATATCCAGAGGTGAGCAAAATTAGGTTTGCAGTTGGGAGTACATGAAAAAGTTTATTCTTGTATTATTATTTATTATTGTATTATTTGTTTGTATTACAACAGTAAAACAAGTATAAAATTTGACCACATTATCAAAAACAGCCATTTAAGGGCTCTGGAAATTGAACAGAGACAAACAACAAATCACATAGCGCTTAGACACAAAAGCTGCAAATGTGGGTATTTCTGTCTTCTCTGTGAGAAGCTGCTCCCATCCCTCTATACCCAGCTCTGTTGACACTGAGCACAGTACAAAAGGACTCCATTCAAATCCTTTTAAATCAGGGAAATCTGTTTATAACATTATCCTATATAATAAAGAGCTAATATACAAATTGACCATCACACCCTCTCACAAGATGTGGGCACAAGATGGCCAGCAGGGGAAAGCAGTTAGGGGCGACCAGGCCGGCAGGGGAGGGGAGCTGGGGTGATCGGGTCAGCAGGGGAGAAGTTAGGCATCAATCAGGCTGGCAGGGGAGTGGTTAGGGGGTGATAAAGCTGGCAGGCAGAAGCGGTTAGGGGCAATCAGGCAGGCAGGCAGGCAGGGGAGTGGTTGGGAGCCAGCAGTCCTGGATTCTGAGAGGGATGTCCGACTGCCGGTTTAGGACAGATCCCACAGAGATCGAGCCTAAACTGCAGTTGGACATCCCCCGAGGGATCCCAGATTGGAGAGGATGTAGCCTGGGCTAGGGACACCCCCCTCAGTGCATGAATTTCATGCACCGGGCCCTAGTATGTATATAATCATGTATATCCTATATAATAAAAGCCTAATATGCAAATCAACCGACCAGCAGAATGACCGGTAGAACAACTGGTCGTTATGATGCACACTGACCACCAGGGGGCAGACGCTCAATGCAGGAGCTGCCCCCAGCCTGCAGGCACCAGGCCAACCAAGGTGGGTGCCAGCGGAGGGCCCCCCAATCACCCCGGTGGTCACACCACAAATAGGCCCTGATTGCCAGCCAGGACTAGGGACCCTACCCATGCATCAGACTTCTAGTCTATACTAATAAAAGCTTAGGTGGCCTTTGCACCCTCGTGTGACTCCCTCCCGTCATCACAAGATGGCCACCCCCGCATTGTCACAAGATGGCCACCACAAGATGGCAGGCTAGGGAGGGCAGTTGTGGGCTAACCGGCCAGCAGGGGGAGGGCAGTTGGGGGCAATTGGGCTAGCAGGGGAGCAGTTAGGCGTCAATCAGGCCAGCAGGGGAGTGGTTAGGGGGTGATAAGGTTGGCAGGCAGAAGCAGTTAGGGTCAATCAGGCAGGCAGGCAGTCGAGTGGTTAGGACATCTCGTGCGGGGTCCCAGATTGGAGAGGGTGCAGGCTGGAATGAGGGACACCCCTTGCCCCCCCCCTCCCCGCCCCAGTGCATGAATTTTGTGCTCTGGGCCTCTAGTATGTATATAATTATGCTCTTCACTTTAAATTTCCTACAATTTTGTCAATAACTGAGGGACAACAAACTTTGCTACCTTAAATGTGTCTTTCAGGATATTAATGATTTAAACTGGTTATTTTTAAGAAACAAAACACTCAGAAAAAAAGCTTCCTTACCTGCCTAAAGAAATTCATATAGAGAAACAAAAAGGAGGGAGCTGTCATCTTAGCATAACATAAAAGGATGGTAGACAGAGAAGAAACTGCAAAGTCTGTTTGGTAGACGCCCCTCTCTGTCCCATTGTTTCTGGGTGGCCCAGTAAGAAATTATTTATCACATATTTGTTCTTTCTTATCTACTTGTGCGTTTCCTACTTTCCCTTTGAAATCTCAGACCCCTGCCTCCTTTTCCTTATATGTCCAAAAGGGCATATAAGCCTCAACTACTCAATGTGTCCTCAAGGCCCATACTTGTATGGAATACCAAATGCACATATGTAACAAATTTCGTCATTTTTTTCTGTCAATCTATCTCATGTTAATTTGATTATTAATTCAGCCAGAAGAATTTAAAAAGGTGGGAGAAAATTTACTTTTCTCCTCTGCCACACAATTATACTTCAATAAAAAAAAATAATAAGTTTCTATAACAATCTGGTGATACAATTTAAAAATAATAAAAGGCCTATACTAAGCAAAACAAATATTATATAGAGATGATAGAGTATCTAAACAGTGGTTCAATATCACATGCTCATTAGTTGGAAAACTCAATATTGTTAAAATGGCAATATAGCACTTAGCAAAACAAGTTAAGGATTCAACATAATCTCTATCAAAATTATGTTCAGCATTATTCATAGAAATCAGTAAGTGATTTATAGCACATATATGATCTAGTTCCTGCTGGTTTACCTGCTTCATCCATGGCCACTTTTTCCCATATTCTCTGTACTCCTGACATTTTAACCTTTCTATGTCTCTTCTATGCTTTATTCTAAGACGGGCTTTTTGTATCTGCTATTTCCTCATGAGGGAATATTCACCCCCATCTTCACCTAACTGCCTTCTTCTAGTTGTCCTTCAGATGGCTTTTCCTTAGTGAAATTTTTCCAAGCCAATCTGTCTGTGCTGTGTGCTCTCTTATTACCACTTATCTCTCCTCTAAGGTGCTCATTGCAATTCTACTTAAATAATTAATTGAATAACTCATTTATGTCAGTTTCTCCTACTGAAATGTGAGCTTCAGAAAGCCTTAAAAATAACTTTGAGCTTTCCATTCCCATGTGCTAGGAATTCAGTGGCGCTGTTGGCTATGACGAGAAGTTAAGGGGTCTCACTTTGAGTTGGATGTTAGTTACATGGTGCTAGTCCCCAAGACCCCTCAGTTTGGTATCGGTGGGGTGCTCTCTGTCCCCACCTGTTGCTGATGGAAGTAGGCTTCTTGGGGTTGCCCAGAACAAAAATTCCCGGAGGCCCCCATGGGAGGATGAGGTATTGTGGACAGTTTTATTGATGAGCTAACATTAAGGGAGTTTCCTTCTAAGGTCCCATGTCTCTCCTTCTTGCCATGTAAAAAGTCCCAGTTGGTCTTCAGCAGAGCTAGGATTAAAGCCAGTGTCCCGAGTTTCCACTCCATAGTAAGATCTAATCTATTCCAGGTTCTGGCTACATTAGCTTGTGTTCCCAGCTGCAACCTGGGGCCACATGGCAGGAGTGAATGAGTGTCATGGAGCAAGTGAGATCAGGAGCACAAACCACAAAAGGAACTAGGGAGTGATAATCCCATTGTCTGGGGATTGTGTACCCCAAACATTCACAGGTTTGCACTGGGGCCCCCACTCCTGGCCAGTGATCTTTGTTCCCCAGTCTAGACTGACAGGGTAGTGCCTTTCCTATATCATCCAGACATCACTGCACAGGCACCCATCTTCCCCTTTGTTGCACCTCCCCCCAAAGATTTGCAGGGAATGGACCTGTGGCTCCCTGGGGAGTGTGAAGTTACAGGTTCCTGGTAAAGCTGCCCAGATGACCATCCTTATAATGTCTCACCTCCCCTGTAATCCTTTCTTATTATGAATATTAACTAGCTAGTTACAACAGTAACAAATTCAGTTTTACCTTTCTTTATGTGCACGTCAGTTTAAGTCCAAGTATTGCTATTGGAGAGTATACATACATTTCTTTTTGATGGGAAAAAAAGCATTATCTAAAAATGATCTCCAGTTATAGCTGACTACTTAATATTCAGGATAATTTAATTGATAGCGAATTAAAAATAACAGAAAACAACATTATATTATTTTAATATAATAAATGCATATGGGAACCAATAGTTTTATTACATCAGGAATTTCAAAACATTCTATATGTATTTTAATTAAACATGATTAGTTTCTTATGGTAAAAATATTACAGATTTAGAAACAAAAATCTTGGCATGTACTATTTTATCCCATCTGTAAAATAGGTCATATATTTAACAGTCCTTTCTCACAGGTTTCTAGTGAGGATTAAATGAAATAACATGTTTGAAATACCTTTATACACTCTAAAACACCATGCAAATGTTAGTCACTGTGTGTTCGTTACAGAGAAGAGATGAAATAATTCTATTTTATGTTCCCAGTGGACATACACTTGAAACACATTTCTTACGCTGTCAATATCTTCCATGGGAGTTCTGCTAGCATAAGAACTGCAATAGAAATGCATTATTAGACCCAAAGGAGATATTTTATTCTTAAAAATCATGTGCATGCAGCAACTATAAATGTGCTTGACGTTCCTCTGCACAAGGTGTAACTGTACACATCTACAATGCCACAAATTCAATTATTTAAGTGATGAAACCTTGATGTGACACATTGAAATTTCACACACACACACTCACACACACACACACACACACACACACACGCGCACACAATCTCTAACTGAACTTAGTCATGTCTATTTTTCCCTCTTCAAGCTGGAGTTTCAATGCCCATGGTATTTAAACTGTCTGGTTAATGAGAGAGTAATGCCTATTAGTGCAGAATCTAACGTTTTTAACTGTTAATATTGACTGTTACATCAGATTAGAGAGTATAGAAACAACTAAGTTAATCAGCTACATTGTGTCCTTTGAGAACCAGGAAAATTTGTTCTCTAGTCTACTCCAGGAGCATATCCTAGTGATGGGAGAAGAGGCATAAATTTAGAAGTATTATGTCCTCCTCCTCATAAAATGCATGAGCGACTTCATTTTTATCTGAGCAATGATGCAGGACTAAGGCGCTGGCCAGTCCCACAGCACACAGAATCACTGCAGGAGAAATCTTCATTTCACATACCCGTACCCTGCCTCTGAATCTTGATTTAAGTGGCATCCATTCATTTTGTGTAAATGTTGATGATAAGCTAAGCTTCAGCAGTTATTTGGGGGAAAGAAGGTTTGGAATAGCTCAAATGAAGTTAATGAATATCTAACCTGTGAGCAGTAATATCAGAGCTGACAGCAGCAAAATTACAGAATCAGAGAAGCCAGAAACATTAAGGTGCAACTGGATGACATCCTTAGGACCAGGATTTCAAAGGGTGGCAGAGACTCTTGTGTAAATTAGTCACCAGGTCAAATTGCAAGTGAATTCACCTTCTGTGTAAAACTCTGGAATTCCCACAGAGAGGACTTGGAAGGCAAACATATCCCTAGGTGAGCAGTCAGAGCACCTGATCCTGTATAATTACATGGAATGAGAATTTGATACATGACAGTAATTACCTAGCTGAAGTGCAATTAGCCATTCGTGACCTCATTCTGAGTGGCAACTAATTAACCCTTAATGTCAAAAATGTCAACCTTCATCAAGACACCAAAGAGAAGTACTACATGATCAGCTAATACTTGTTCCAACCTATTAATGGTTGAATCTGTCATTAGAAATGTGAATATATCATTTTTACATAAGCATTTTATGTTAAGATATAGAATATGCTTCATTTCTTTTATTTGTGACTGCAATTTTCTTCCATATCCTTGTATGGGTAAAAGTCCTTTTCTACAATAAGAGTAAGTTTTCATATGCATACAAAATCAACTCACGGTGAGATAAAACACAGGAGGTATAAAAAGAACTATGACTTCTCAGTGACATGTGATATCTCGGGGTGATGGAAAAGGCACCGAATCTGAAGAGATTTGTAACTGTGCTACTGTTACCATCACCAGTGCCTCTCAACTCAAATATTGGCCTCTTTGGAAATTGCTTCTGAAACCTTGTTTTTATTGTAAATGCTAAAAATATAAGAAACATTCTCTGGGATTATATGGGGAAGCCTAAGACCATGGTCCTTTTTTAAACCACCAAATACTGGGTCATGATTACTACCAGTCTATTTTTCTCCTTGTTATTTACTATCAATAAAATCACAAATTTGAAAATTGACATAATGTATATGGGTTTTCTTCAAATAAGGAAATGTGCTGTACATTTTCTTCACAATAGTAGAGTTCAGAGAAGTAACCTCAAAGACAATTTTTCAAGTAATTATCATAGACGTATAGTCATTTGTTCTGGAATAAATCCAATTATTAAATAAGATTGATGTGACAAATATTTACATTACAGGTTGAAAACAACATTTATCACTAATGTTTCATTGTTTTGGATTCATCATTGGAAGCATTTGATATGTGCTGCTGAAATTCTGTAGGCTGTTCAATTTGATTCTTCTCTTTCTTCAAGGTTGTTTTAAGGGTCTACACTTAATCCAGGTCATATAATTTTTTAAAGAGAGAATCAAACTGTTTTCTCAAGTACCATACAAACTCATATTTCTGGAGCAGCAAGTGCAAGACAAAGAAGAAGTACACAACAAGTCTAACATCATATTCTTTAACTTGTATGTGTGGCAAAGAATTCTGATCTCTTTATGTAGAAGTTCAGAAAGGATAACCGATTATAACTTGTTCAAAATTATATTAACAATTTTTATTATTTCAAATCTCTCTAAAAACCCATTTTTGACTTTAAATAAACATAAGAGCAAAGACATGCAATTTCAATCCCCTTAAATAAAATCTAAAATAAAGTATTTCCTTGTGTGTACTACATTTAAAAATGTATTTTATAGCCTTGTGATTAGCTGAAGCTACCATGGGAACCTATGTATAGATGGAAGTTGTTATGTTCAGTTCAAGATGAGAAACACCTCTAGAGATTCAATAATCTTTCAAACCAGAAAGAAGGTAAAACCTCTTGTAGAGACAGAGAAGTGAGGGGTAAAAACAAAGAACAAAAGTTCAAGTACTACTTACTAATTAATGGAAGGAAATACAAAACTCCTGCTTTATAATGGGATATAAAGTCATGTGGTTACAGGAGATGCTCTGCTTCCACGGAGTCACTGTGTTTGTTCTTGTTTTCCATTTGCTCTGGTTAGAAACTAACACTACACAGCATAGACTGTAAGCTTAGCCACCAGACTGGCACATTGAACCAGCCTTTTCCACTGATTGTTTTAGCTTTCATAGCCACACTTCCAAGGCCCACACCATTCTCCCTGTTGCTCCTTTTCAGTGGTGGAGGGCCATTGTGGGCCCCATAAATGAGGGATAAACCCCACTACTCAACAGATGTGGATAACCACATACTCAAAGTTACACTTGTTTATTCAAAAGCATTTACTAGTATTTCCATGTAACATGTGTTGGCCAGTGGAGAAATTTACACATACGTCTAAATGACAAACACATCTCTTAGAAGTTGATTTTGGCTTTTCTGACTGAATCATAATCTAGGAAGCTTGTCCATAGTCACACATTTTACATGTGTAAATATAAGTCACTTTATCATCAACAAGGTTTTCACTGTTATTGCATTCTATCGGAATGCTTTCTATAATTGTTAACTGGGTAAATAGTTAATAATTAAATATTTTAACATTTGGCTCAATATTTCAAAACACTAGTTGTGAATTTGTTTTATAGCTAAAATATTTTAATTAGGAAAGATAAAACATTGTCATTGTTAAGAAATCATAAATTATTTTTAAAGTAACATAATAGAAGAGCTCATAAGCTATAAGAGTTCACAAATGAATTTCTGCATTAGCCTAATTTTTAAACTATATAGCAGCATATTTTAAATTGATAGTTTAGCTATTTCTAGTCTTTTAAAAATTAATGTTCACTCTTATTCATGGGATTAAACATCCAAATTCTGAAACTATCATTTACACTCTTATAACACAAATTTTAGTAAGCAAGGAAATGGATTTCAAAAGCAAGGGGCTGCCATTATCTCATTTGCAAATAATAACTAGATTTTAGAAGAAGGGTGGGAAACCTTTTTTCTGCCAAAGGCCATTTGGGTACTTATAACATCATTCACTTAATATAATTCACTTAATGTAAATTTATGTTGCTATGAAAAAAGCTCCTAAATTTCGAGTCCTGCCTGCGGTTGCCTTGGCCAGGCCAGACCAAATGATTTTGTGGGCCTTAAAAGGCCCTTGGGCCGGATGTTCCCCAACCCTGTTTTAAAAGAACCCAAAACTTCCTAAGAAAAAGTCAGCCCTATAATTGAAATGCAGAATGTGTTATATTGTTTTTTCTTATGGAGAATATCTCATAGCAATCTACTTTTTGTGTTACTTGTCAGACAAATCATAGAGACAATTACACACACAAAATTATAGAGATGTATGTAGATACATATTGTTATCTAAGTCTTTCTCATCAGTTGATATTCAGAAGGGTGAGGATGTTTGCTGTTGGAAAACATAATTATCTTCCAGATGGTCAGAAGAAAAGATTCAAGGAGAAAGTTGCTTTTGAGAAAGTTTTGATTTTGAATCTCATCTAAATGTGGACAGTATTTTTTGCATTAGAGAAATGGGAAAATAATGTTCCTAAAATATGTGCATGTATGTGCACTTGTGTGTGTGTGGGGGGGGGTGTATTGTGTGTGTTGGTATGGAGAAAGTTGAGTACAGAGGTGAAGTTCAGAATAGATAAATCCATAAAGCCAGAAAGTAATTTAATGGTTGCCAGGAATAGGTGGTAGCAGAGGATAGGAAATTTTGGCTAATGGATAGGGAGCTTTGTTGGCATGATGAAATTGTTAAGGAGTTGAGTAGTGGTGATGGTTGCATGACCTTTTGAATATACTAAAATCCATTGAACTGTACACTTTAAAATTGTAAATTTTATGATATGTTAATTGTATTTCTTGAAAAAAGTTTCAGGGAATATCATCAAAAGATATTAAAACTAAAAAGCAAATCTATGATTAGAAACATGATATTTTTGAAGCATAGTAACCCCCATCTTGTATTAAAACTGCTGTTTAAAATTCTCTGCTATTGTTAGATAGTTCCTTGTTCTGTAAACTCTGTCATTTTTAGACAGTCTCTTATTCTGTAGAATAACTGTTTTAGTTTGAATAATAGAAAAAGATAAAAACTTAACTATCTGACCTTGCAAGCTAACCATCTAATGTAATGGACTAATACTGATAATAATTCCCATATTCTTATGCCAAATGTTTGTTCTTTCTGTATCCACGATTACGAACTGTCTGTAACAATAACTCACACAGAGTTCTTTGTAAAATCTGCAGACAAAGAAGCTCAAAAGGTATAAATACGGAAAACTTCTTGTGTGACTTTGCTCAGAGATTTGGAAGAAACACCTCCCTCTGGGCCACACGCAATAAGCGACTCTTAATTAATTGGCTCAGTAAGGTGTCTTGTATCTCACTTGCTGATTTATGACACAACATTTTCACTGTGTTTTTATCTGCCCACCAAACAAATCCAAGAGCAAAACAAAATGCATATTTCTTAAGTGTGTAAAGACCTATTTTCTCTCAAAATGCATATTTCTTAAGTGTGTAAAGACCCATTTTCTCTCATATATGTGTAAAAGGATATGTTATAGACAACAACAATTAACACTTAAGCTAGGTCCATCCTATGTCACAGCTAAAGAGATCATCAAATTTAAAATTTTCCATCTTCCATCAATTATGATAATGCTCTTACTCATGCTATAATTATTTCTGCCTTACTCCATGATAGTGAAATTCAGTTTTTTAGTTCCTTAAGACTTAGTAATGTTACTTCATACTTTGAATCACCACATACTTGATGTTCTCTTGACTGGAATATTCTACTCCCAATTGTATAAGCATGTATTTGTTTCTTTGTATCCATTTTGCAATGAAAAGTCCTCAGGACAGTTTGAATATTCTTTCACATTCTCTTTTACTGGATATTTTTACAATCTCTTTATAATGTAGAAAAAAAGACATTTAAAGTATGCTCTGTTATGTTATCCAGTGCCTATGATAAAGGAGAAAAGGAATATGAGCATTCTTATACTTATTTTTATCCCCAATGATATTTATGAAAGAAAGAAAAATCTCATACAGCAAATTAAAATTCTATCTTTTTGGATATTTTATTTTCATGGTAAATAATTGTTTCAATTCAATTTATATTGTACAAATAGGCCAGTATACTAGCATGTACTTGTAATTTTAATTATAAAAAAATTCATAATATAAAAGTAGTAGCAAAGTTTGATTATGGTTATTAAGTCATTCATCTATGGCACTTCCACAATTAAATTAGATTCAGTTGAATTTGACTACATATGTGTTACAATCTGTTAGATAACAGAGATAAAAATAAATAAGATATTGCTAATGTTTTCAAGGATTTTGCAATCTAGTCAGCTGAAATAATAAATAACTAACCAAAATGGCAGGTCCTATTAGTGATATGTCATTTTAGGTCTAATTCATAAGCAGTATAGATTATTCTGTTATTGTTTTACCACTAAAGCTAGGTTCTTCCTTACAATCCTATATAATAATAGACTAATATGCAAATTGACCAAATGGCAGAATGACTGGTCGCTATGATGCACACTGACCATCAGGGGGCAGATGCTCAATGCAGGAGCTGCCCCCTGGTGGTCGGTACGCTCCCACAGGGGGAGTGCCACTTAGCCAGAAGCCGGGCTCATGGCTGTCAAAGGCAGTGGCAGTGGCAGGAGCCTCTCCCACCTCTGAGGCAGCGCTAAGGACCCCTCAGGGGATGTCTGCCTGTTGGCTATCCCCCCGAGGGGTCCTGAACTTCGTGAGGACACGGGCCGGGCTGAGGGACCCACCCCCCTCAGTGCACAAATGTTGTGCACCATGCATCTAGTCTCTTTATAATGTAGAAAGTTCGAATTAAATAGTTAGGTAACTATTTAGAGGGGTGAATGGATGACATACAACAGATAAAACACATTTTAAAAAATTTTATCTATATTGTTGAAAGTATTACAGATACCCTCCTTTTTCCCCCATTGACCTCCTCCACCCCACACATGATCCTCCCTCTTCTTGCCCCCCTCAGGCTTTAACCCCACTATTGTCTGTGTCCATGTTTTTTGCATATATGTATATATGGTTAAATCTCTACCCACCCACACACTCACCCTTCCCTCTGAGATTTATCAGTCTCTTCCATGCTTCTATGTCTTTGGATCTATTTTGTTGGTTAGTTTATTTTGTTTATTAGATCCCACATATGAGTGAGATCATGCGATACTTGTCTTTCTCTGACTGGCTTATTTCACTTAGCACAATACTCTCCAGGACCCTCCATGTTGTCTCAAAGGGGAAGAGATCCTTCCTTTTTACAGCTGCATAATATTCCATGGTTTAAATATAGCATGGCTTTTTTGCCACTCTTCTACAGATTGGTTTGTTTCTAGATCTTAGCTATTGTAAATTGTGCTACATAGAGGTGCATATTTTCTTTCTGACTGTTGTTTCAGGTTTCTTAAGTATAGTCTTAGAAGTGGGATCACTGAGTCAAATGACAGTCCCATTTTTAATTATTTTAGGAGACTCCACACTGTTTATGTAAATACACACATTCTGATAAATAGTTCACATTTAATTTTGCAGCACTCAAAATGTCAAATAATATTTACTACAAAGCATACAAGTTCTTAGAAAATATGTATACAAATACTAGTCATATTTAACAATGCTAAGTTTATAATATATGACAATATTATAGCCTAGTGCAGTATAGCTCAATGCAAAATAAAAACATAAAAAATAATTGAAAATAAAAAAACCCCAATGAGATTTAACAGGTTCAAATATTTAAACAAAAACTTTCAATAGAAAATGCAAAGTATAAAAATTT
>NW_005354212.1:908851-926379 GCF_000412655.1 Myotis brandtii | reverse complement strand
TATAAATTATTCATAAAAGTTTAAAGGGGGAAAAATGTGAGCATCCATATATTTCCTAGGCTTTTCAAATCTCTGTATTCCTGTTGCAAGGCACCTCACCAAGCATGTCACCTCCTACCCCACAACAGGAACCTCTATACTAGCCTGTTTCTTTATTCACCCATTCTCCAGCAAAACCATCTTTTTCTATCCTTGTAATGTTGTTCACAGATTCTTCTTTTCATATCCACAAACCACCCTTTCAATTTCCTTTATCTTCTAATAGTTTTTGACAATATTTCAAATATATTTTTGCCAACTTCTAAAATAATTCTCTAAGTATACCAACCAATAGTGATTTCTATGATTGTTGATCTCCCATGAAAATAATTCAATATATTTTTAATTATTTAGTAAATTATATCTAGCTTTTACACTTATGTAATTTTAAGGCCTACGTCTTATATCCAACATATACTTACGTTTCTCAAGAATAGTGAATTTACCTTATGTTGTTTTTCATATTTCCAACAAGAGACATACTAAGTAATGCCATGCAGAAAGATTTGCAAATTGAATGAATGAAAAGATGAAGGAATGACTACAAGTGGTCAGAATGTGGAAGGAATGTCATTTGAAATCTGACTTATTTATTTGTTACCACCAAATCATTGCTAACACTAAAGAGAAAGAACCAGCAGAAATTATATTGAGACCTAACAATGCCTACATTATCTCACATGGCATATCAGTGTATCAGGGATTCCAATCATCTTAAACAAAGCATAACACATAGCAACACTATAAGCCATGAAAACTGAGTTTTCAGGCCTGTTATAATTTATTCAAGAAGCTGATCATTATGATAAATTATATTTGGGAAATGTATTGGTCTTAATGTTCAAATATTTATTTTAAACATGCATCAGCAATTATAGTTGAATGCCATAAAAATTAACTGTGATCAATTCCACATTTCTCCAACTGTGCAAAGTCACAGAAATGTATGGTGACCCATCATCAAACATCATGCAGGCCATGAGATATTTTAACCAGTATTATGAGTGAGAGAATGGAAAATTAGTTCTATGTCAGATGATTTTACAGTTTGTTGGCTCAGCAGTCTATAGAAAAATGTAAATGCTCAACAATAAACACATTGTAAGGAAGAACTCTAACCTAGTTATTCTCTTGTGTCTATTACACATTTAGTAAACTTCAACTTGCAACAATGCAGTTTCAAAAATAAATGAAACAGGTTACAAGGCTAAAGAAATTTAATTTTAAGATTTTTCTTTTCTTTACTACAGAGGAATTTAATAGAATAAGAAAATTAAACTATTAAAATATGTGTGTATATGACTTTCAAAGGAATAAAGAAGTACCAAAATTTCACTGAAACTCTTAGAAAAAAAGAAAATGTCACCAAGTTGCAATTGGTACCTTTAATGAAAAGACAGAATTTGGAGGGAGAAATTTCCCTTTTGTAGTCTACATATTAAAACACAGAGGAATTTAATAGAATAAGAAAATTAAACTATTAAAATATGTGTGTATATGACTTTCAAAGGAATAAAGAAGTACCAAAAATTCACTGAAACTCTTAGAAAAAAAAAGTGTCACCAAGTTGCAATTGGTACCTTTAAAGAAAAGACAGATTTTGGCGGGAGAAATTTTCCCTTTTGTAGTCTACATATTAAAATTTTCAGTGTAGGTAACATTGTATGGTGATTAAGACCACAGCTTCTGAAGTCACACCATCTTGGATAAGTCCTGGCTCTACCGCTGATAGGTGTGGGACTGTTGCATCAGCTTCTTCACCTGCAAAATGGCATAACTATACTGCTTACCTGTGGCAAAACCTTCTGACTGACAATACTCATTTTATCTTTCTTCCTTTTAGTCTCAGAAACCTTTGGGTTTCAACTGGTCACATGGCATGCTACAGAGTTAAACTCCAAGCCTCCCTTACAACCAGTTGTGGCCATGTGTCCAAATACTATAGAATGGTATATGAGTGTTCTGGGTCTCCCCTTATGGACAAATAGCCTGTCTAGCTTCTTTGTTTGCCCCTTATCACTAGTTAGCAATGGTCAATAACTGAAGCGATGGCACTAGATCTAGAGGTAGAAACTACCTATTCAAGATGACAAAGCCATTACACTATTCTGGGTCCCTAGATAATGACAGAGAGTAGAGCCTATGTCCCCAACACAAACTAAGAACAAGAAAAAATAAAATTCTGTCTTCTTTAAGCACTACAATTATGTTATTTTTTTGGTAGCTTAACTTATGTTTGTACATTATTAAAACACTATTATATTGTATTATGATGAGAATTAAATGACCTAATATGTGTAAAACATATAGAACAGTGCCAGAAAAATGTTAAATTCTATAGAATCATTTGCTATTACTAATTCAATTGTTATCATTTTTAACCACAAAACAAACAGAAAATTGTACTTAGTACCATTGTACTAAGAACTCTAAGTTCTATTTAATAAAGGCATAGTATGCAAACTGTCCCCTCGACTGGGAGTTCATCTGGGAGTTCAACCAGGGGGCGAGGCCAGCAGGAGAAAGAGAGGGAGAAGATGACAAAGCCATTACACTATTCTGGGTCCCTAGACAATGACAGAGAGTAGAGCCTATGTCACCAACACAAACTAAGAACAAGAAAAAATAAAATTCTATCTTCTTTAAGCACTACAATTATGTTATTTTTTTATGGTAGCTTAACTTATGTTTGTACCATTACTAAAACACTATTATATTGTATTATGAAGAGAATTAAATGACCTAATATGTGTAAAACTAATAGAACAATGCCAGAAAAATGTTAAATTCTATAGAATTGTTTGTTATTACTATTTCAATAATTGTTACCATTTTTAACCACAAAACAAACAGAAAATTATACTTAGTACCATTGTACTAAGAACTCTAAGTCCTATATAATAAAGGCCTAGTATGCAAATTGTCCCCTGGACCAGGAGTTCATCTGGGAGTTCGACCAGGGGGCGAGGCCAGCCGGGGAAAGAGAGGGAGACCCTGGCCTGCAACCAGCAGTCACTAGGGACCCTCCAGTGCATTGGCTGGCAGCTGGCAGCCACTAGGGACCCTACCAGTACAGGGATTTCATGCACTGGGCCTCTAGTAAGGTATAAAATTAAATATAATCTCAATACCCATGATTAGCTATTCACCCTTAACTCATGTAACACTGGCAGATTCATGTTATATCTCACCATGACACAAAAGACAGAGGGAATAGGTATGATACTTAGAAAGCAGCATTATGTTTAATCTATTTTGTCCCTTTTTTCCAATTAATGCATAGAGTAAGAGAAAATGAAAAGTGATTTAATTAATAGTGTGATCTTTGAAATCTTAGCTCATGCTCCAGCTCTAAAAATTTACTGCCTGGGCAAATCATTTGAATTTGCTAACCTTCAGATCCTCATCTATAAAATCATGGTAATAATAGTATGTACATAGCTGGCATTTTATTGCCTCTTTGCATCCCTGACTTTCCTCCTCATGTGGCTTGACGTCCTCTCAGTTCCAACACTGGGTCATATTGGTCTGACCCAATATGAGTCACCACCACTACCTTGCCATAGTGATTAGTTCATAAATCTAAGCCAATAAGCATATGGCATCCTTTGGCCAGTGGTGTGTGTGTGTGTGTGTGTGTGTGTGTGTTCAGGGAGGATAAAATTGATATGAAGCCTGGCATTGCATGATGGTGTGCAGACAACCAATGCGTCTTTCCCCATGTGGCCAAGGAGGTTAGAGCTCTAGCGGCAGCTTGAAGCCACCTTCCAAAGCTAGTGCAAATTTGATAGCCACACAAAAGCAGAGTCTTAAGAACCTTATGAAAACAAGGCCGAGGTTCTTATTGACCCAAACACCCTCTGGACTTTTCAGTCTTGTAAATTGCCTTTAAGGTTTGAACCAGTTTAATCTTGGCTTTTTTGTTAGATGAAATCAGAAGCAGCATAACTGTTTTAGTATTTTTATTGTATATAAATAAACTGTTGTAGGAAATACAGTGACTGCATATTGTGTAAATCCATTTACCACTAGATTTATAATGAAAAATAAGAGTAGTTACATTTATATGCATTAAGATATTTGTGAAATACTATTATTATTTGAAAGAATGCTATCCAAATATGTATATGGAATGAAGCTATCATATGCTTTCTTTAAAAATCAGTATATGCACTTTCCAAAATACAATATATCATATCCATAACATGGTTTCTAGAAGAAATTTTCCATACTGCCTAGGCCATAGGAAGAGCTCACTGAATGGTAATTTTCTATTTTATACATTAAATACCAATGAATCCTAAATCAAACTGAGTCTAATTTTAGTTCATCCATTTGTAGCTGTTATTGGCAGTTAGGTGTATCTCAGGAAACCTCCTGCCTAAACATGGGAGGCTTGAATATGGCCAGTTGGAAACTTTACTTCTGAAATTACTAAAAAAGAACTCAAACTGGGTAAGCAAAGCACAGACTAAAATTAAACGCATTCCATACAGCAGTGCAATGTAAGATGAAGAGCAGAGGGATGCTAGGAGAAAGGAAGCTTGGCTTTAATTAAAATGGAGCCTTGGGAGTTAAAATGTAGCTGTTTCTGAAAAGACAAATCCAGAGGGTGAAATTTCAATGGGGTATAATCACAACCTTTGCTGAACAGCACACCAGGAGACAGGGCCTCATGGCTAACAGATACCTACCACACACAAATTATGCCACATCACACCTATTACCTTCCTGGTATTCCTTAAACATCCACTGTAGAAAAATACATCTATTGTATTGGCTGTGCTTTTATTACCTTTTCTTCTTTGATGAATTGACCAGCTCTGTGACTGCCACAGTCTACTATATAAAGGAAGCATTACTGATAATAAGTTCCAGTGTTGGGATATTTCAGGTGGTGGCGGGGGAATCCAAGCACCATGCATGGAAATAGAAATATTGCTTTGTTTAATAAGCTAAAATAATCAATAATCTAAATCAATACTGTGCAATTCAAGCATGTAGAAAAGTAGAGCTAGTATTAGTAAATGATAAATTACAGAAGGGAAAATTATGTAAGAAATTGATATTTTTGAAAGAAATAAAAAAGTGGGAATTCTTTAGTTTCACTTTGAGGTGTTTTGTTTTTTTTTTGTACAATCAGCCACAGCTATGTTCAGAGCAATACTAAACACATCATGGCTTTGGGTTCAGACAGTTCTGAATTCCCTTCTAGGTCTGTGATTTGCTGGTTCTGTGATAAAACCTCACTTAGTTGCATTCATGGTACAATAGAGATTTATCCTGTAGGCTTGCTATGAAGATTAAATTTTAAAATATGTGAGTAAAATGGTTTGGAAATTACAAGTCACTGAATGTCTATGTAACATCCTCCATTCATTGAATAGGGAACATTTAAAAGATGCTTAAGCTCCTACATAAAGGAGCTCTCGTTCTTGCTCTCTGGGGCCTCGTGGTGCAGGGGGTGTGCTCTCACGCTCCTGCAACACCTACTCTGGCCAATGACCTGTTCTTAGGTTTGGCTGACAGGAAAGTACCTGCCCTATGTCACCCAGCTTTCATGAGCATGCCTATACTATTTGGCCTTTCCTTTGATCCTTTCCAGTGATTAATAACTAGGTTAATTATATTGAACCCAGTATCACTTTCATAGAGCTAGTCTTGAAATACTTAGGCCATATTCCAAGTTGTCACAGGCTCAGTTTTACCACGGGATATGGGTCACCAGATTTCCAAATGCCCTGGTATATATGTTTGTTTACCACTCACTATACTACCACTATGTCAATACAGGGCATGTGAGTATTTTAACATTTTTATTACACATTTACTCTACTTCAGGTTTTAACATCATTTTAATAGTTAGGGTTTGCTAGCTTCTAAACTTCAGTAACTCTAAAATTTCATTAATACAATAGAAGTTTATTCTGTTCTCACTTAGTCTGAGTGTGAATGAGGGCAATGGGGCACTTTTGTTAGAGGAAAGAGACCAGAACACAATATGAACTCAATGGGGCTGAAACAAAGGGTGCTTTAAAAATTGGATGAGGGGAGAGCATAGACCATCTTTGTTTTCTAATTCACTTTCCCCAAAAGCAAATTAAACAGGTGCTTTTATCTTCATGACAGGAGGTGGTTTGACAACTTGGAGGAAGTCCCCTGGTCAAATCTGGTAATATCAGGCTACTGTCCTTTAAAATCCGAGAGATAATAGCTTTCTCTTCCTCTATGATTGCCTTTCAGAAGGATGGCCTTCAGGTCCTTGAGAAAGATATTCCTGGGTTGTAAAACTGACAAGAACCTTTCTAAAAAATTTACATCTCAAAGGGGCAGAACAAGAATTTACAACTACAACTTTTCTAAAACAAATGCCCTATGAAAAGGGGGGTCAGGACCCTAGAGTCTAAAAGAAGCCTGCGCAAAGTTTAGTCAAGCTGAAGAGAACTCTGAGGCCTTGTTGATCAGTAGTCACTCAAATCACCAGGCTGATGGCCATTCTATCACCTTTAGTACAAGGTTTCCAAGGCCACCTTGAAAGGTCAACAAAAAGACAAACAGCATGAAGGAGCTCAATTAGGAATTTTTCATCTCTTCTACTCACATGTCATGAAATGCTTATATACATATTTCATTAGAGAGTATTTAGTAACTTCTTAAGCATAACTGCAAAGGAGGCTCAGGAATGGAGCTGAGTGCACAGTGTATAGTTGGGATTTTGATTGTGCACATTCTCTACCACCATAAAGAAAAGAACAAATACAAAAATATTTAAAAATCATTCCTCCCTCACATGAAGCAGCAGCCAGCTGAGGAGGGTGATGAAAATTTAAACTAGGAAGGAATACTGAGTGATTTTTAAGCACCATCAAAAAACTGATCAAGACAGCATGAAAACTTTACAGACAGTAGACTTCAGGAGGACACTACAGAAAATAGTACATAGTTAAGATTAATTTTTAAGAAATAAAGTTTAGGTCATCTAAACAGAAAGGGAACTATTAGATAGCAGTGGCCGGTTTTTCTCAGTTGTTAGAATGTTGGCCTGAGGACCAAAGGGTCTCGGGTTTGATTCCTGGCCTGGTCAGGGTGCATGAGGGAGGCAACTAATCGTTGTGTTGTTCTCACATTAATATTCTCTCCCTTTCTCTCTCTTTCCCTCTCCCCTTCTCTCTCTCTCTCTCTCTCTCTCTCTCTCCCCCTCTCTAAATATCAATGGAAAAAATATCCACCAGTGAGGATTTATAACCAGACAATCAATGGGTCCTTGCTGCCTGTCACTGCTTGAGCCAATTAAGCAGAGACAGTGTTGAATCATACACAAGCGCTTATTCCAGTACTGCCAGAAGTATGGGAGAGCAGCAGGTCATTCACAAAAATCTGATCTTCCCTCTGCCCCCCAAAGCGAGCTGCTTATATGAGATAGAAGAAGTAGGCAAAAGGTATGCCAAATGGGCACTTTACAGGTCTGGAGGTTTGCAAAGGCTGGGGGTCTTCAAAGAGGTAGTGATATACAAAGGGCTAGGGATCTTCAAGGAGCTTAGTGATATGCAAAGAGCTGAAGTCTTCAAAGGGATGGTGGCTCTGATTTCTGCAAGAGGAGGTTGTTAATCTTTCCATGATAATAGGCAGCTCCCTGATGGGGAGGATTGGACACATTTCAGGTCCCAGGTCCCATAAAACTCCCAGCCTTCTGTGATCAGAACAATCACAGTTAACAGAGCAAGATTAATATTTTTTACAATTATAGCTGGTCCCCAATATTTTATTTCTACCCCTAACAGATTAACAAAAACTAAAATAAAATAAGTAAAAGCATTAAAAATAATTTAAAAAAAACACCTATTAGATTGTTCATTCTATATACAGAAGTCTTGGAGAACATTCCATTAAAAGCTACTCACTAAATTCAAACAAAATTGGCTAGTGGGCAGAGGCCATGTTTTTCCTGCTGATTCTGTCATCACTGGTCACAAGAGGCACCATTAGAGTGAATGCTGCTACTGAATATGAATATCAAATATGATTGAAAAGAATTTTAGGGATAAAATAGGCAGATTTTGATATGTGATTTTTGGACTGGAACACACGGTGTTTCCCGGATTCTTTGTTCATTGTAGTTGTAGAATGAATCCATGGACTGAAGTGGTATAGCAAAGGTGGAGATTTATTGAAGAACAAGTACAGACAACCACATGGGGAAGGAGAAAAAATCTCACAGCACAGACTACCATGAGGGAGGGGGAAAGAGTCCCACTGACTTCCTATTTCCACGGTTTATAAAAGCCTGTGTCCTGTGTCCTGATATCCCTTCTTGATTAGTCAATATTCCCTTTCGAATTGGTTACTATAGTAACTCCCAAGGCCCTCCTCCCTGGTTTATAAAAACCTGTTTCCTGTGTCCTGATATCCCTTCTGATTAGTCAATATTCCCTTTCGAATTGGTTACTCCCAAGGCCTTCCTCCCTCATTGTCCTCCTATTCCCTCTGGGATTGCTTCCTCATTCTTTATTTTGTAAATATAGACCTTTTTGCTACTCCCAGTTCCCTTGTCCTATGTACTAGTAAATGTACCTTCTTCCAGCTCTTTTGTCTTATGGAAATGTAACGTTTCCTAGTCTGTAGCCCTGTGATTTTTCCATGGTTCCTCAATTCTAAAAATTCCCTAAATCTGCCTATATCCCCCTAAAATTCTTATTTCAGTTTAGGGAGTTTTAGGAATAAAAAGGGTCCATAGGGGAGGAATGCATAGGTGAGGGCTTGGAGCATCCAGAAGGCATACATTCACAGAGAATAGAAAGGTGCCACAGGAAAAGGGGAGAGAAAGACATACATTCACAGAGGATCAACAAAAATCAGAGTATGGGAAGAATAGAAAGGTGCCACAGGATAAGGGGAGAGAAAGACATACATTCACAGAGGATCAAGAAAAATCAGAGTATGGGGGAAAAAGGAAACATACTTTCACAGAGGATAGAGAAATGACTACAACTGCTGGGAAAGGGAAACATGTTCACAGGAGATAGAGAAATGTTGCAAGATAAGGGGGAGAACAAAAAGGGGACACCACAGTGTTTGGACTTTGAAGCTGATATTCTGCAAAAGACTGACCAATTGAAAAAGCAAAGGGTCATAAAATGGGGAAGGGGTCCAGTTAGAAGGGAGCATGAAGAGACAAAGAACTACAGCCTTTATAAACCTTAGCACAAAAAGAGCTTAGCAGGTTACCCTCTTGGGAACCTCCTCCCTATGTGTGAGTCCGTATTCACTTCCAGTAAATTCCCACACTTTTACTAACAAGTCCTTTTAGTTCTTGACTTTTATTTTCAAACTTAGTGAGACAAGAACCTGCAAGGGGGAGATCGCTTCTCACACCCCATGTTTCATTATTGTTGCTACCTCTTCCAATTCTTTATTGTTTGCTTCTGTGTGTCAATAGTGGCCCATTCAAAATATGGAGTGGGTGCATCCAATTGGTAGACAGAAGGTCGTAGTTTCATATTTTAGTTGCAAAGTTAGTCTGGGAAATTTAGTATCTGGCATTTTTGAATTTCACAAAATATGAAGATGGACTCAAAAGATTTCATAAATATGATAAATGTGTTATGGGACTGAATTGTCAAAAATAAATAAGCAAGTAGTAGTTAGATAAATAAAAGAGAGGTAATAATGATTTCAGGTTATATGATCCTAGTTATATTATCAATTCAAGATTAAAAGAAAACCTGTGCTTATAGAAAATAATTTATTTTTGGAAAGAAAATTTAAGGGATATACTTTTTATATAAAATATATATATTTTTTTTATTTAGAGAGTCAAACTTTTATTTTTTTTAAAAGAAACAAATAAAGACTCCTTAGTATGATTCATAGTCTACAAAAGACCCAATTTTTGTTCAAGGTCAGTTTCTTATTCACTACACAGGGACCTGAATAAAAATTCAGAAGAAAAATATAATGTATTATCACTCAAAATAAAGATATTTGTATCTTAGTGTTTACTTTATTATTTTGACAGAATAAAATTTCAACCATCAAATTGACAAATGCAATGTTGGTCTCACAGTATTGAAAAAACCAGACACAACTGTCATTTTGACAAATTCAACTAAATTTATTTATCTTTAAGATCTAGAAAAAATATGATCAGATAAGCAAGCATATTGAGACAGGGAAAGTATGAGCTTTTGTACACTATGAGCCTCAATGAAGGATACACAGGTGTAGGTGATGACATCTGAATCAATAAGAATCACTTTAAACTTTCTGGACACTGAAATGCTAACTCTGTGAGCTCAGTTTCCTCTCCATAAAGATGGATCAATTCTGGTCACAGCCTTGTCTGGATAACAGCTAAAGATTTCAGTCCTGGACAGGTGCACCTCATCAGTCTCAGGATTATGCACTGCCTGATATAATTACTAGGTACTGTCCACAGAAAAACAAGTCCTGAATAAACTTCCCATTGATCATTTCCAAGCTAAAACAATGTAAGCTATGAATCTTCACAAACCCCCTGTGTTAGGATTAGAACATGGGTGAGTTGCACAGAAATTTCTCAGAGTTATGTTAACAGACACTTTAACCAACTATTTGGGAGGTGAGGGGAGAGGAAATTGGTAGGGAAGTGAGTGGCTTTAATAAAACAAACATTTTAAATACCAAGATAAAGCAAGGTAAACTATTTACAAACTGATTCTAAACATCTAAACACTAAAAATGTAATATAGTGCTTTTGTGTAGTGATTTATGTGTTTCAAAATATCTTTGCATAGCAAATTTCTATAAAGGAATTTAGTTAAGTTGTAGTGCAAATTAAAACCTAGGGAAATAAAATTATTTGCACAGGAAAAAAGAATGATTAGTGTTAGAACAAATATCAGAAATTAGGTTTTGTAATTCCTAACCTGGTATACAATGCACTATAATGATGTTACTTGATATATATTTCAGACCAGCAAACCTAGGATTCATAAACAATTCTGAAAAAATATTAGGATCACAAATCTCAGAATAGTCATTAAAGTTGCATTTAATTTATTTACTTTACGGTATAACAAGATGAAATTTCATGGCTTCCATCTGTGAATTAGGACAGAGTTAGAGCTATGTCATCCCAAAATAAGCTTGTTTGCTATTAAATGGATGGCGCATCTAGGTTTAAAAAATGCCATTCATCTAAACAGTGGATAGAAAACTTATGGTGGGATGGCTTTTTTAAAACATAGATTTGTACAAGTTTTAGCACAGATAGGAAATCCTGACTACAATTCTTTCCTAATAGAACTGCTATCTGGAAATTGATTAAAAAGTAAACTTTCCCAAAACAGCTACTAAATAATTACCAAACAAGCTTTCAAGTGAAGACCTAACAAAAGGACATCACAAAAAAATGAGTTATTCTTCCACAGTTCAAGATAATTAAGTTTTTCCTTGGGGCCCTCCTACTTCTCTATTAAGTGTCCTTTCCTCTGACTCCTAAATTGTATCCAGATCAATATTTTCAAGTGATTTTAAACTATTACACAATCAAGTATTATTCCATAGAAGTCTAAAATATTAGCACTATAATATTACATAGTGGGGCAAGTAGGTTTAGAGTTGTGAGTACATGAACACAGAGTTTATTCTTATATTATTATTATTTATTAACTAATGTATTATTTTTCACATGAATAACTTTAAGAACCTCTTAAAGAACATACTCAAAGTACTGGCGCTTATCTTCACTAACCAAATCCACTTTTTAAAATAAGATAATTCTTTATTCTTGAAAGTATTATGTATTAGTGGCCTTGTGCACAAAATGTGTGCACATTAAAAGGGAATTAATTAGAGGAAATATTTTAATATTGCTATTTGGCCTTTCTCTATAATAGAAGTATCAGAGATGAAAGAAAATTAGTAAAATGTATATGAAAATCTCCCTCCTGTCAGAGTCTGGGGCACGCTGTGGGACCCAGATTCCAGTCCCCACACACCATCATGTGCTTTGAAATTGTGCGAGACCCAGACCCGGCCAGCCCCACCCCCGTCAAGCCCCACAGGGTGGGGGGCCCAGCCTCAGGTCCCCAGACCCTAGCACGAGGGCGCGAGGGCATGAGGGCATGATGACCATTTGCATATTACCTCTTTATTATATAGGATATCCCCCTTTTCCCCATTGACCCCCTCAAGTCCTCCCCCTCCCTCTGCCCCACTTTTTATAATTATCTAGATACCTCCAGATATCCTTTCATGGACCTATAGTCATGCAGTTTACAAATCAGTTAAGAAAAAATTTAAATCTCCTGACCCTACAAACAGTGCTCTTTCTATTACACATTATCAAAAACAATGACAAATATTTCAGTGAAAAGGGGAAAATTAATTAGGCTGCTTGTCTGCAAGAGGCCAAACATCTGGACATTTTAAACCAACTGGATGGAGGACTGAATATTTTACATTTTACCCAAATATGAAAAGTGAGTTTGTATCTATTATATATAGAATTGTAACAACAAAGACAAATATTAGTATAACCAAAATAAAAAACAGAGTCGAGAGCCATTTTCATGTTGTTTTAGCTGACAGAAATGAAAAATATCATGCAGTTAAGGTCTACTATTTAATACTGCTAGCCAATGTCTTTAATATGTAAATAAACAAACTAAAGTGCATGTAAACATCTATTATGCAAAATTAGAACTGGTAAAAGATATTACAAACTCCAACTCCTACATCCTTTTTTGACAATATAATTTCTACCCAAAACGAAAGAGGAGACTCACTAAGGACTGAGCCACAAGGACAAAGATGAATAAACAGGGGAAATAACTAGCTTTCTCAAAGTAATCCTGCCTAGTTCTCTCAAGGATTGTTTTCTCATTTTATGTTAATGACTACTTAATCAAGCTGTATTAATTTTTCCCTGAAATGGTCAAAAACTCAGGATTAAAATTAAAGCAATTCAAAATCAACTGGAGAATATTTTAAGGATAGGAAATCTTAATAAATATGAGTGATGAAATGACAAGTTCCACAGCAGTTGAGGATAAGCAGAATATGAGAATAATTTAAATCAACTATGCATTTAGGATTTTTAAATGACAGATTATCCACACATCCACTGTTTAATAGCCAACTCTTGGGTTTATGAGGCCTACTCACTGGGACTCCAGGGAGCTCTATGTTTGCCAAGAGATGCAATGAAACCCTCAAAACATTCTTAAGGAAAAATTAATTACTATATATATATATGTATATATATATTCACAAAAGAAATTATTAGTCATAGAATATGAGTTGTATTACTTGGCACAATACTAATTACATAGCTGTTGTGAATTTAAACAATTATTGATAAGGAAGATATTGAAATTCAAAAATCTCTTGGGTATATCTAACCAATATCAGAAACACTAAGTTACATTTTGTTTAGAATTTATGGGGAAACTGTATTGTCTATTTAAAAATTATTTTTACTACAATCTGTTTGAAATATATTATAATGTCAAAGAACATAGCTACTTTTCAGGAAACACACTAAGAAAGCTAAGCTGAAGAGAAGTGGAAGCGCTTGAACATCACAGTTAGGCAAAGTAATCCAGGAGAAAATATAACAAGAGGTCTTGGGCTCTGACATCAGACAGACCTGACTGCAAATCCTAGGTATACCAGATATACCTCCGGTCCATGATTTATTTTTATCTAAAATTCTCCAAAAATCTGAAAAATAAGAAAATGTTTTCTTTTCCAAAATACATTTGGAGACAAAACCTAATCTGATGTGAAATTATTTATAGTCATTAGGGATGCTCTTTACTGTGAATATTCATCTATTGATTTGTTTAATTACAAGGTATATCTAGACCAAACTAGGATGTTTCATATTATAAAGCATACACTCTACCAGCTTTCTAAAGCTAAACAATTTTTATTTCCTAAATAAACGTTTGTAGTAAAGGCCTGGACCTTTCTCTGTGTCTGTGTGTTTATGGCCACTCTGGCCTTGGATAAGCAGCTCTGCTTGCCTCTGGGATAATTATAGGGCCTGGGGAGAGTAAACAAGGTCATGTTGAAAAGTGCCTGGGACACACTGAGGACTCGTTACATGGCAGCTAGTACTACTAACCTGATGCTAGAAAGTGTGGAGGCCAAGAGTACTACTTTCCCTCCACGGAGAGAAATTCTTTTCTTTATTCATACAAACTATATTTCTTGAACATCTGAGTTACATTTTGGGGATACAGTATGGCCCTCGCAGTCTAGAAATGGAAGATGGATCCTTACAATCCATGTCTTAAGACTATATGGAAAAGGTATTTACACCAGGTGATTTGGGAGCTCAAAGACAAGGTCTTGGAGGTTCTGCCTGAACTGTTTTAAGAGAAAAGTTAGTAGGAAAAAGTAGGCAGGATGAAGAAAAGCCACATCATTTTCCAAGCATTGACCAAGTATCGGCAATCTTAGGATAGAATTAGGTGGTCAACATTTCTTGTTTGCTAAGTACTACTCTGGGAAATCCCATATCCCTGAGCAAAATGAAATGGCTGGTCATCCTGCTGGAAGTAGGGCGTGACAAAAGACAGTGAAAGATTAAGCTGGAGAAGTTGGCAAAAGGTAGATAAGTATGTCTACTTTTATCTGAGACTGTTTTACTATTTTAAATATGCTTTTATTGATTTTTAGAGAGAGAGGAGGGGAGAAGAAGAAAGAAGAGAGAGAGAAACAAGAAACATTGATCCACTGCCTCCTGCACATCCTGTACCAGGGACCAAGCCTGCAACCAGGGCATGCCCAGGCTGGGAATTGAACCAGCAAACTTTTGGTGCTTGTGCCAATGTTCAATCACTGAGCCACAGCAGCCAGGCTATCTGAGACTGTTTTAATTTAGATATATGGCTATAGAAAGGTCATGATTGCCCTCTTAGAGCTTAAAACAAGAGAACTTAAGTACCATAATTAAATAAGATAGCCCAGTATTCATATCTGAGAGTATCGCAGTGGATAGTCAGAAACAAATATGCCTATGCCTTGGATGGACCAGAAGACTAGAGGAAAAGCAGTCCCACAGACTACAGACATAGAGTGAAGACATGAGAGAAAATTGATTCTGAGATTGATTTGTTAGTCTGTTTCATGCTTCCATGTCTCTGAATCTATTTTTTTCATCAGTTTATTTTGTGCATTAGAAGGCAGAGGTGGAAAAATTAACATGGGAACTTATATACATACTAGAGGCCTGGTGCATGAAATTCATGCACTGGGAGGGGGGGGTTCCACTCAGCCCAACCTGCCCCCCTCACAGTCCAGGAGCCCTCAGGGAATGTCCTACTGACAGCTTAAGCCTGCCGCAGTCTGGCCTCCCTCTGTGGGAGGCGACCGGGCTGATCAGGGGAAGGCACCACCCCTATCACCCTGCTGCTGCTTCTACTGCCAGCTGCCACAGCCGCCAAGATGTTTTCATCAACACTCCAGTCCCTTCACCACGAAAAAATAACAACTTTCTTTAGGCATTTTCAAGATGCCTCTTTCATAGGATATGACATTTCTTTCTTTCTTTTTTTATCCTCATCTGAGGATATTTTTCCATTGATTTTTAAAGAACATTGAAGAGAGAGGGAAAGACAGAGAGAAACATCAATGTGAGAGGCACACTTCAATTGGTTGTCTCCTGCATGAGCCCTGACCTAAGCCCCAGCCAGGGAGGAGCCTGCAACCTAGGTACATGCCTTTGATCAGAATCTAACCTGGACCCTGCAGTCTGCAGGCCAAGGCTCTATCCACTGAGCCAAACCAGCTAGGGCAGGATATGACATTTCTTAGCCCCTCCAGCAGTGGACCTTAGTTTTTCCCTCCAGGAGTGAGGTAGAAAAACCCTAAACCACCTTCTTGGATTCTTATTACCCAAGTTACCAAGAACACTGCCAGTGGCATACAGGGAGCTTAGCCAATGAGCAGTCAGAAAAGGTGTTTCCTCTGCAGCTCCTGTGCAGAGGCAGGACTGCTGGGGTGCTGAGGCCACAGGGCTGCTGGGGGCCGGCCCCCCTGCAGGTTTGTGTCTGTCTCCAATCTGGCCCCCACTGTGGTTTGTGTCTGTCTCTGCTTTGGCCCCCAGCAGCCCAGTGCCGAGACCACGGGGCTGCTGGGGGCCAGGCCGCCCCCCTGCATGTTGTTCTCTCAGGTTTAGGGCCCCGCCCAGCCCCTCCCCTGAGCTGGTTGTGACCATTACGGTGTGCCCAGTGCATGAAATTCGTGCACTGGGGGTCAGGGGTCCCTTAGCCCGGCCTGTACCCTCTCGCAGTCTGGGACCCCTCCCTCCTTACCACCCACCTGCTTGCTGCTTCCTACTGCTCGGCTTGCTGCTCCTTAGTGCTGCTGCGAAGGCTCCTGCCACCGCCGCTGCACTCGCCAGATGTGAGCCCCGCTTCTGGCTGAGTGGCACTCCCCCTGTGGGAACACACTAACCACCAGGGGGCAGCTCCTGCGTTGAGCGTTTGCCCCTCAGTGGTCAGTTCATAGCCACCAGTCATTCCACCATTCGGTCAATTTGCATATGAGGGTTTTATTATATAAGATAGGATATTGAATGTGAACTGTAAATGAAAAATAAAATTTAAAAAAGAACCAAATAAAATTTTAGATATGAAAATGTATATATATATTTAATTCTCACCTGAGGATGTTTTTAAAATTGATTTTTAGAGAGAGAAACATCCATGTGACAGAGAAATACCAGTTGGCTGCCTCTGCACCTGCTGACCCACTGGGATCTAACCTAAACCTAAGTATGAGCCCTAACCTAGAATCCAACAGGAAATCCTTTGGTGTACAGGTTGAGACTCCAACCAATTGAGCCACCTGGCCAGGGAAGATCTGAAAAAAAATTTTAAGTGTACTTCTAGGTCCTGGTCAGTGTGGGTCAGTAGTTAGAGTGTCCTTCCACGCACCAAAGGGTAATGGGTTCGATTCCAGGTGAGGGCACATACACAGGTTGTGGGTTCCATCCCTGTCAGAATGCTTGGGGAGCTTTCTCTCTCCCTTCCTCTCTCTGTAGAATCAATGAAAAAAAGCATATCCTTAGAGGAGGACTTAAAAAGAAAAAAAATGTTGGTTTGGTTAAGTGGATAGTGCTTCTGCAGGCGGACTGAAGGGTACCGGGTTGGATTCCAATCAAGGGCACGTACCTGGGTTGCAGGCTCAATCCGGGCCCTGGTTGGGAATTCAGCAAGAGGCAACCAATTGATGTCTCTCACATTAGTTTCTGCCTTTCTCCCTCCCTTCTACTCTCTGTAAAAAAAAAAAAAAAAAAAAAAAATCATCAATGCAAAAATGTCCTCAGGTGAGGATTAACCAAAACAAACCAACAAACACCCATTCCTAGTGTGATTATTGAAGGAGCATATGAAGTATTTGTTGAATGAGCGGGAAGAGATGGGACTTTACTTTCTAACTTTTTTAGCAACTCTGCAAGCCAGAGGGTTTATTTTTTATTTTAATTTTTATTGATT
>NW_005354212.1:900321-907606 GCF_000412655.1 Myotis brandtii | reverse complement strand
TTGGACACAGACAATAGTGTGGTGAAGTGGTGAAGGCCTGGGCAGTGCAGGTACAGGGTGGAGGTGGTCAATGAGAAAAAAAAAACAGGGGTAGGGGCATCTGTAATACTTTCAATAATAAAGATAAATTGAAAAGAGAAAATAGTGCTTTGAACAGAGATAATATTAGAAAGGAAAAAAAACATATTACCAGTCACAGTGTGGCTAGATCCCTGGATCTCTCATGTAAAATGAACATTTTGAGTCAGATAACACCAAAGTTTTCTTCCCTTCCCCGCTTTTTTTTAAAATTTACTTTCTCTAGGGATTTATATACAGAAGACATTATGGTATATTGAATATTTGTATCATATATTATTTTCAATTTTTATATGTAGAAATTTGATGACTGACAAAATTTGGAAACAAGAACTATATAATTATTTAGAAATATCAGCAGATATTAGGGGTCATAATCAGGAAATAAATTACAGGTTTCATTCTATATCTAAAGAGACCACTGCACTCCTCAGATATACAACCTAACTTTTCATTTAGTGAAAGAAGCTTAAATATCCAACCACTCGGTCAAAGATGAATATGGAAGACTTATGGAAACGTACTTGCCAGATTTACCCTGTTTAATTGTTGGAAAAATCTCTGGGATTACATATATTTAGTTTCATAAGGTAGAATTTGTTATGAAAATATTGTCCTGGACTAGATTTAACCAAGGATGAATAAGTGATGTTGAGTGCTTTACTCTATCTCCTTGGCCTTGGAGAAAAACTTACTCTTCCTATATAATTGAACTTAAATAATTTTTAGATCAACATATTTCCCTAAAATCTTCAGGATGTCTTTTACGCCACTCCCCATGCAAAGGCTAGATTAAAAAAATAATAATAGTAACTCCAAAGAAATAACAACAACAACAACAAAACAAACAAAAAACAAGGAAAGAAGAAGCTCAGTGTGGCATGTTGGGGTGACATGAATATAGCTACTGAGAAACACGAGGCCCAGACTACTACATCCTCTCTTACCAAGCCAGTGTGGACAGATTTTCTCTTCTGCAATGGGAAATCAACTAAGGATTACTGTATAACGAAGCACCATAATGATCATCTGAGTTAGGGCAGTAGTATTGGAAAACAGAAAGGAAGGGATTAATTCAGAAGACATTAGGACAATAGAATCATCAGGAACAAGGGGCTGCCTAAATGTGAAGGGGAAAGCTAAGAAGGCTTATTCTAGGTGCTAAGGGCTAGGTGTTAAGAAATACTTCTATCTTCTTTTAAAAAAAATTATATCTAATAAATATGCTAATAGGGAATATGCTAATTGTCCCTTACGCCATCACAAAGATGGTGGTGCCCACAGCCAATAAGGAGGGAATATGCTAATTGACTGCCCCACCCTCAAAGATGGCAGCACGCACAGCCAATAAGGAGGGGATATGCTAATTGACTGTCACACCCTCAAAGATGGCAGCACCCACAGCCAATAAGGAGATAATATGCTAATTGTCTGCCGCACCCTCAAAGATGGCGGTGCCCACAGCCACAAGATGGTGGCTCCCAGTCCCCTTAGCCCCGCCGGGGTGGCATGCACCTGCCTCCAAAGTCCCCCATTCCCCTCAGCTCCCCAGCTGCCCAGGGCCAGCCCGAGGCACAGGCAAGCCTCAGATGACAGCTGCCCAGCTGCCTAGGGCTGCCCGAGACTCAGATAACCAAGGCCGGCCGAGGCTTGCGCTGCAGGCAGTGGCAGCAGCAGAGGTCTGATGGGGCGCCACCTTCCTCTGATCGCCAGGTCGCCTCCCGCCCCTGAGGGCTCCCAGACTGTGAGAGGGGTCAGGTTGGGCTGAGGGACACCCCCCTCCAGTGCATGAATTTTCATGCACCGGGCCTCTAGTGTTTAAATAAAGAGCTAGATTACTTTAAAAACATATCAAGTTAGTTTTTTTTCCTGTTGGGTTTTAAATCGTTAGCATCACTGGATTCCATTTATTGAACACTTTTTAGAAAATAATAACAAAGAGTAATGTATTTTGAATGTCAGTTGGTGATTCAGAAATTTCTGAAGATCTTGTGGGGAAAAAAGTAGAGATTCTTGTACCCGAATTTCCGATTTTCATTTAGAAATTTAGTGAGGGCTCTGGAAATCTGTATTAAAAACAAAACAAAACAAAAATCTTCTGATAATTCTGATATGGAGCCAGGTGCAGGAAACACAACTCTGTCTTTGGCTAAACACCTAAAACATTTTAGGGCATTTTTAATGAATAAGAATGCTGAATGTTGTGAAATATAAATAATGGTAAATATGTGGGTGTCAATAAAATTTTATGATTAGAGCATAATTTTGAACAAAAAAAAATTAAGTAGATATATTTGGACACATTTAGAGGTCTAATAAATTTAGTCTCCATTACATTTTTTTTTGAATTTGGAGAAAAATATGATTTATTTTTTTTAATTTCCTTTGTAGTCTTAAATACCTGCTGTTTAAATGAATTAGACCTTTTATTCAAAATTTCACAAAATAGCTGGAGGAGATTCTTCTTTTTCTGTTGCACAAAGGTATTGGCTCATGGAATGGTAATTTTAGTAATGTTAATATTTATCTAATACAAACAATGTGTTAAGTGTTGACAAACTCCAGTCATTTCACAGTAAATATACTATGGATTTTCTTACTTATGCTTCAATTTAAAAGTTCTTATCACTTTCTTGGTAAGCCAAGAAATCCTTGTGTGGGTATTTACTCTAAATTTTTCAGGCCTGGTATCCTATGTGTTATTTGTCATGAATAACTTTACACCTAAAAATGAGATGATACAAAAATAGAATAAAAGGATCTTTTAATTTCTTGGAACATGGTATAAAATATTAAGGAAACGAGGGCAATTAGAAAAGGCATTAAGAACAAATTATATTAGTTAAATCCCCTGGCATTATTCCAAATGGAAATTCTTTTGATAAGAGAAAACTATGTGATTTTTAACAAAGAATGAAGAATAGTAGGATGAATCCAGGGTAAATGTTAAGTTTTAGAATGCTGAGACATGTATAAAAAGGTGTGTTTGAGCAGAAGTATTTGTGACTTTTACTGGCTGCATCCACTTAGATGTCCAAATTAACCAATGTCCTTTACTCTGAAAATTAACCAAGATTCTACCAGGTACCGCCCTCTTCGGCTAACAAAAAGAGATCTTTGGGGTGGGAAGTTGAAAGGGCTCTCAGCTTTCAGCAAAAACTCTGACAGGTTCATGACAAGAACAGTTAAATTCAAGAAAGTTGAAAGTGACCCCTCCTCACCTCAGAGCTATTTCAAGCTTTCCAAGTACACATCCAAAATTACATCTATTGATCTTTATTATCAGGGATAGAAGACACTGGTTTTCAAGAACTTCTTAAAATGTGTGGAGCAGCTGTAAACAATTTTTCTAGACAAATTTTCTTTTGGAATAGAGTTTCTAAAATGGATCATGAGGTCTTTTCACCCCTGACAATTTGAACAAGCAGATAGACACTGTATTACATGGTTGCCACTGGTCATTAGTTTTCCTAGGCAGGATGACCAAGTGGACTGAGTCCAATCTGAAGGCCAGTTTACAGTCAAGTCTAAATTTAGCATCCCCTATGACTTTCCTATTAACCTTAGACACAAAAATTAAGCCACAGCAGAGTAACCCAGCTGAGTGTATAAAGTAGAACCCATGTCCATCTTCAGATATGTTGAAGGCTTACAGCCTATTATATTTTGGCTGAAGGAAGGTCAAGAGTATCCCAAATTGAATCAGGAGACTAGAAAGGAATGATTTTACTGGTTAGACTACAAGAACAGATATGACATCCTGTGGAGAAAAGGGGGCAAAGGCTAAAGCTGACAGGACAACTTTTATGGCAGAGAACAGCAGGGAGTAAGAGGGGCATTTCTTAATTCTGTGCCTTCAGTGCAGTGACCCATGAACCACTGAGAACTGGCCTCTCACAGATGCTGCAAGGGGACTCTTTCCAAAAGTTTGAAAGCAGCAGCTTAAGAAGCTGCCAGAATGCAACAACATAAAGCAAGGTTGTGGGATCACTTTTACACCACCTGAGTCCTGAGTATGTCTAGGCACAACTACCCAGTTTAGTCGGGGAAGATCGGTCTTTAATAACAGAGATGGGGTAAGAAATTAGCACTATATTTCATTATTACCTACAGTAGATGAGGCTCAGAACTATTCAGATTTTGAAATTTTGTTGATGTCTTCTGACAATGTAATAATAATAAATTTTCCATTAAATTTTTAAATAAACTTTTTACTTTGGAATAATTTTAGTACAGCGTTCTTATATACTGTTAGCCATCTTCTCTAATGTTAACATATTACATAACTGTTATATTTGTCACAAGTAAGAAAATAACTTCAGCATATAAATATTTATTAATAAAACAATATACATACTTTATTAAGAAATCACCAATTTTTCCATTAATGCCCTTTAACTTTTCAAGGATTTGATTGAAGTACATAGAATTTAGCATGATTTTTTAAAATTACACAGTAATTATTTCAAAAATATATTCTTTTTACCTAAGTAGTGTGCAAGGTAAAATCTCTGCCTTCAAAGATATTACAGTATAATAAGAAAATAAGCAAAAAAAAAAAGGTGTCAATTGTTGTATCTCATGATAAATGATATGACAGGAGGAGGGACAGTGTCATGTGGAATGGAAGACTAAGATCTCTTGGAGGAGGTGACACTGAACACTGATTCTGAGATCTTCAAAGGCACTTGGAGGAGGTGACATTGACTCTGAGATCCGCAAAGGCAGATAAGAGTGAGAAGGTAGTTTACAGAAAGTGCAGGAAGCTGTCCCAGGCAGAGGAACATATTTTAGGTGAACCTCTTTTAAATTTCACTAAACTATATACACAAATGGCTTTGAAAGCTACTTTTGTTCAATTTTTCATAAAACATATTTTTATCCTGTTACAATGCTGAAAATGTCAATTATTAAATATTGGCATAGGTGGTTATGGGTAAATTTATAGGTATTTAGATTCTTTAGCCTAAATTGTCTTATTATTTAGTCTTAATGGTGGATGCATAATCCTGTGGTACTGTCTCTTAGTTTTCTATTTTAATATATTTTTGTGTATTATTTTAATGTTAATATTTTATCACAATTATTTTAAACTACAGGCCCGATGCACAAATTCGTGCACCAGTGGGGTCCCTTGGCCTGGCCTGTGGGATTGGGCCAAAATCAGCTCTCTGACATCCCCGAACGGTCCTGGATTGCAAGAGGGTGTAGGCCAGGCCGAGGGACCCCACTGATGCACGATTGGGGCTAGGGAGAGACACGGGAGGTTGCCCAGCCAGGGAGGGATCATGGGAGGGCTTCAGAAGGACTGTGGGAAGGCTCCAGAGGGACTGTAGGAGGGCTCCAGAGAGTGTCTGGCCCATCTCACTCAGTCCCAACTTGCTGGACCCCAGCAGCAAGCTACCTACTGGTCTGCCCCCTGATGGTCAGTGCACATCATAGCAAGCGGTTGAGCAGCCTTAGCATATCATTAGCATACTAGTGGCCTGGTGCACAAAATTTGTGCACGGGGGCGGGGGGGTTTATGGCAGAGAACAGCAGGGAGTAAGAGGGGCATTTCTTAATTCTGTGCCTTCAGTGCAGTGACCCATGAACCACTGAGAACTGGCCTCTCACAGATGCTGCAAGGGGACTCTTTCCAAAAGTTTGAAAGCAGCAGCTTAAGAAGCTGCCAGAATGCAACAACATAAAGCAAGGTTGTGGGATCACTTTTACACCACCTGAGTCCTGAGTATGTCTAGGCACAACTACCCAGTTTAGTCGGGGAAGATCGGTCTTTAATAACAGAGATGGGGTAAGAAATTAGCACTATATTTCATTATTACCTACAGTAGATGAGGCTCAGAACTATTCAGATTTTGAAATTTTGTTGATGTCTTCTGACAATGTAATAATAATAAATTTTCCATTAAATTTTTAAATAAACTTTTTACTTTGGAATAATTTTAGTACAGAGTTCTTATATACTGTTAGCCATCTTCTCTAATGTTAACATATTACATAACTGTTATATTTGTCACAAGTAAGAAAATAACTTCAGCATATAAATATGTATTAATAAAACAATATACATACTTTATTAAGAAATCACCAATTTTTCCATTAATGCCCTTTAACTTTTCAAGGATTTGATTGAAGTACATAGAATTTAGCATGATTTTTTAAAATTACACAGTAATTATTTCAAAAATATATTCTTTTTACCTAAGTAGTGTGCAAGGTAAAATCTCTGCCTTCAAAGATATTACAGTATAATAAGAAAATAAGCAAAAAAAAAAAGGTGTCAATTGTTGTATCTCATGATAAATGATATGACAGGAGGAGGGACAGTGTCATGTGGAATGGAAGACTAAGATTGCTTGGAGGAGGTGACACTGATTCTGAGATCCTCAAAGGCACTTGGAGGAGGTGACATTGAGTCTGAGATCCCCAAAGGCAGATAAGAGTGAGAAGGTAGTTTACAGAAAGTGCAGGAAGCTGTCCCAGGCAGAGGAACATATTTTAGGTGAACCTCTTTTAAATTTCACTAAACTATATACACAAATGGCTTTGAAAGCTACTTTTGTTCAATTTTTCATAAAACACATTTTTATCCTGTTATAATGCTGAAAATGTCAATTATTAAACATTGGCATAGGTGGTTATGGGTAAATTTATAGGTATTTAGATTCTTTAGCCTAAATTGTCTTATTATTTAGTCTTAATGGTGGATGCATAATCCTGTGGTACTGTCTCTTAGTTTTCTATTTTAATATATTTTTGTGTATTATTTTAATGTTAATATTTTATCACAATTATTTTAAACTACAGGCCCGGTGCACAGATTCATGCACCAGTGGGGTCCCTTGGCCTGGCCTGCAGGATTGGGCCAAAATCAGCTTTCCGACATCCCCGAAGGGTCTTGGATTGCAAGAGGGTGCAGGCCAGGCCGAGGGTCCCCACTGATGCACAATCGGGGCTGGGGAGGGATGAGGGAGGTTGCCCAGCCAGGGAGGGACCATGGGAGGGCTTCAGAGGGACTGTGGGAAGGCTCCAGAGAAACTGTAGGAGGGCTCCAGGGTGTGTCTGGCCCATCTCACTCAGTCCCAACTGGCTGGACCCCAGCAGCAAGCTAACCTACCTGTATGCCCCCTGGTGGTCAGTGCATGTCATAGTGACTGGTCAACTGGTCGACTGTCTTCCCCCTGGTGGTCAGTGCACATCATAG
>NW_005354212.1:894595-899971 GCF_000412655.1 Myotis brandtii | reverse complement strand
TGATTGGCTGGTGGGTGTAGCAGAGTGGCAGAGTGATGGTTAATTTGCATGTTTCTCTTTTATTAGTGTAGATTACATTTTGATTGGTTGAACGGACAACTGGACAACCAGACTCTTAGCATATTAGGCTTTTATTATACAGGATATAATATCCAAATTGACCAAACAGCAGGACGACATGAGGAACGACTGGTCGCTATGATTCTCACTGACCACCCGGGGGCAGACACTTAATGTAGAAGCTGCCCCCTAGCCTGCAGGCCCCAGATCAGTCAAGTCAGGTGCCAGTGGGGGCCCTCTGATTGCCCCACTGGTCGCCCCACAGATCAGCCCTGATTGCCAGCCAGGCCTCGGGACCCTACCCAATGCACGATTTGGGATTTATTTATCTTCTATAATTGAAACTTTGCAGCCTTGAGCAGAGCCCAGGGCCGGCCAGGGCAAGTGGGAAGCTTGGCTTCCATCTCCGGGGTTAATCCAAGCCTCCTGTTCACTCCAGCTCCTTGGCCGTGGCCATCTTAGTTGGGTTAATTTGCATACTCGCTCCTGATTGGCTGGTGGGTGTAGCAGAGTGGCAGAGTGATGGTTAATTTTCATGTCTTTTATTAGTGTAGATTACATTTTGATTGGTTGAACGGACAACTGGACAACCAGACTCTTAGCATATTAGGCTTTTATTATACAGGATATAATATCCAAATTGACCAAACAGCAGGACGACATGAGGAACGACTGGTCGCTATGATTCTCACTGACCACCCGGGGGCAGACACTCAATGCAAGAGCTGCCCCCAGCCTGCTGGCCCCAGACCAGTCAAGTCAGGTGCCAGTGGGGGCCCTCTGATCACCCCACTGGTCACCCCACAGATCAGCCCTGATTGCCAGCCAGGCCTAGGGACCTTACCTATGCATGAATTTCATGCACTGGGCCTCTAGTAGGATTATAAGCCCCTAGGATGAAATAACCTATTATAAATCTCAAAATGACTAATTTAATTCCATATACCAATGGTCCTTGGTAAATACTGTTTGACTATTTTTCTCTTAGTAAATTTGGGAAGCAGGTAAATATTGTTTGACTATTTTTCTCTTAGTAAATTTGGGAAGCATATATGTGTGTGTAAGTTTTGGAGAGAGAAAGAGAGATTAAGTTCTTTATTTCAGACTCTTAGCATATTAGGCTTTTATTATATAGGATATAATATGCAAATTGACCGAACAGCAGAACGAGATGAGGAACGACTGGTCGCTATGATTCTCACTGACCACCCGGGGGCAGACACTCAATGCAAGAGCTGCCCCCAGCCTGCTGGCCCCAGACCAGTCAAGTCAGGTGCCAGTGGGGGCCCTCTGATCACCCCACTGGTCACCCCACAGATCAGCCCTGATTGCCAGCCAGGCCTAGGGACCTTACCTATGCATGAATTTCATGCACTGGGCCTCTAGTAGGATTATAAGCCCTTTTCTCTTAGTAAATTTGGGAAGCAGGTAAATATTGTTTGACTATTTTTCTCTTAGTAAATTTGGGAAGCAGGTAAATATTGTTTGACTATTTTTCTCTTAGTAAATTTGGGAAGCATATATGTGTGTGTAAGTTTTGGAGAGAGAAAGAGAGATTAAGTTCTTTATTTTTTCTTTTAAGAAAGTACTGTGCTGATAATGATAGAATGAAATAAGAATCTGAGCTCCTAAAACTATAATTGAATGTTAAATAGAACCATGAAATCTTTTAATTTAATAAGGTAGCGAACTAAGGAATTAGAAATACCTTAATTTCTTACAACTTCCCATGAAAATTTCAATGAAGATACCCACATAATGTTCATAAAGCTATAAGCCAAATCATTCCTAGAATGACATTGTAGTTGGAAAAATATACATATACATAGACATACAAATATATTTCATGTTTCCAAGTAATTCTTGAAACAACTAAAATCCTTGGCATGTATTTCTTATAGATGGCTATGTATATACAAACCTCAATATTTCCCATTTCTTTATTTTTGCTTTCATATGCCACAACTGTTCAATCTACTTTCAGAAATTCATATTCTCAACTGAAAGAATTTTATTCAACTGCCAACAACTATAATGAATCTGAGCTTTTATTCTACTTTCCAGCTTAAAAGGTAGACTCCAGAGTTTTATGAATGCTTGGCAGAAGATATGGGTCTTTTGGGTCAGAGATGAAGAGCACTTTGTTACAGCGTAATAGTCAGAATGTCCACATTATGTGTGAGTTTCCTAAGTCTCAATTCCAAAGAAGTGACACAAGAATGCTACATAACAAACCACTGGGTTATATGATAGGAGAGGAACACTGAACGCAGGGAACTAAAATATTGTATAATGTCCTAGTCCTTTGCCCTAGTGAAAGACATTATCTCTATTTTCCTGGACATTAAACACACCTCCCCTTTGCTCTAGAGGGAGACACGTTCTTCATCCACCAAGGCTATCCACTATCTATATGTTATTTCAAGCGTAGTCTAGAACAACTACAACAAAAAGAAAACAATCTTTGCCTTAATCACAAGACATGCAAAAATGTGAAACCACCCATTGGTGAATTGTCTTCCTACAATGACCTCTTCCCAATGTGCCTTTTACTCTTTTCTTCTTCCCTCCATCTTCCTATTAGTTCTCAAACACACAGCTCAGTGCTCTATTGGGCAAGGCCAGGCTCTCTATGAAGAGCCATGAGACAAAGATATCTGTGTGTGTGCGTGTGTGTGTGCCTGTGTGCATATGCATGTGCATGTATGTGTGTGTTGTGTGTGTTAGGGTGAAATAGGGATAGCCACAAACTATAACTTTGTATATATTATACAGAAAGAAGATACATATGGCAATTGAAAAATAGATATGAGTTTATACAACATTTAGGGAGAATTTTTATTAACTATAGATTTTAAAAGGTATGTTTAGCAAAACTGTTTTTGGTAAAACACACATTATGTGAAAAAAATAAAAATAATAATGCTATACATCCACCCCTTATTCTGACACCCAGGCAGTTTATCAGAAGAACTACTGATCCAGAAATTCAGACAGCATCTCCCTAGCACAGTGATCCAAGAGAGGCAGAACCAAATCATGTTTAAGAATAAAACACGGAATCAAGAACGCTTGGTCTAACAGAATTTGCCAGTCATTGAAGTATGCTGGGTATTATTGTACTCAGATATAAAATAGCAGTAATTGTACATGCCTTACTGGAATACTGGGGAGATAAAATGAACTAATAAATAAAATGCATTTAGTACCACACCTGCAGAATAAATGCTCAAGATGTGTTAACTAATTACCTACTGAAACAGCCAGTGTAATCACAACACTTCTCCATTATCCTTATATCATCCCAATCACCCTCCTACCTTTCAAGCAAATGATTCTATATTTATACTGACATTACAAATTCTCAGTAGACTTGTATCTTGTGACTCACCAATCTTGGGAGCTTTGTACCTGCAAAGCATAAGATGTATTTAAAAGAGTAAAAGATATCTGTAATGTCTAGTGGTGTTTAATGCAATATAACTTACTCCTAACTAAAAGAAACCTATTTGTTTCTATTTAAAAATTCAATTCCATTTTCTCAGTAATTTGAGTTATATTTATTAATTTATATGTTTTCACTTTTTTAAGGTGAAATGATTTAATCATATAGAAAAGTACAGTTGATGATATAATGAACTCTCAGCCAGCTTGAACGATCTCAGATCTACTACTCCCAATCTCAGATCTCTCAGTTATATCCCAAGCTACTCCCCATATGCAAACATATTTTGAAAGAAATAACAGACATCCTAATGATTTCTTCTACATATACTTAAGTATGATAATCATATCTAACATGATTAAACTTTTTTATAAACTGATGCATACTATTCTATATCTTTAGCAAGCCATTTCAGTATTTGAAATTTTACTTCAAAAATGTGTTTATTTGTTATTTTATTCATTCTACATTTCTCTATTATATTTTTATTCTAATGCCATTTATACATTTTCTATAGTGTTACTGAGATATAATCACTATACAAAATCTGTACTTATTGAATGTATATAATTTAATGAGTTTGGACTTATGCATATATCCATGAAACCATCACCACAATCAAGGCAATAAACATACCCATCACCTTTAAAAATGTCTCATGTTTCCCTCTTTTTTATGATAAAAACACTGAACAAAATATTTAAGTTCACAATATAGTATTGTTAACTATAGGCACAACCTTGTACATTTGCTCTCTGGAACGTCCTCATTCTGTATAACTGAAACTTCAGAGCATTGAACAATTTCCCATTTACCCCCCAAAACTATCATTCTATCCTCTGATTCTATGAGTTTGATTATTTTAGGTAACTCATACCAGTGGAATCATGTAATCATTGCTTTCCTCTGACTGTCTTAGTTCACTCACCATCATGCTCTCCAGGTTTACCATTTTGTCACATGTGGCAGGATTTCCTTCATTTTTAAGGTTGAATAATATTCCATTGTATGTATATTTCACATTTCTTTATACACTTATCCACTGGTGGACATTTAGGTTGTTTCTCTATCTTGTTTATTGTGAATACTATTGTAATAAATATGGGAATGCAGTAATCTCTTCAAGATCCTGATTTCAATTCCTTTGTATACATACCCAGTAATGGAATTGCTGGTAGTTTCATTTTTTAGGCACCTCCATACTGTTTTTCATAATGGCTGCACCATTTTATAGCTCACCAACAGCATACAACAATTCCATTCTTCATTTCTAAACACAAATTTCAGAAAAACATTGAAGCACTGAAGGTGTAACAATAATACTGATATCAAAATGTGGTTCAGTGAACACACCTTAGAACATAGAGCATTGCATATTTATTATATACTAGAGGCCCGGTGTACAAAATTCACCTAGGCCTGGTCCAATCAGGGCCATCTTCCCCGGGTACCCACAGCCAGCCCCGCCCCTCCACTGCCACCCACCCCCAGTTCCTCATTCACCATCGAGCAATTGGAGCCTGATGGCCAGGGGAAGGGACTGAGAAGTCAGCCTTTACCGCCCACTCGCCGGCACTGCCCCTATCACGTGTCGCCCTCTGTATGTGGGGCGACTGACAGAGTAGGGACCTTAGCCTGGTGCACCTGCATCCCCCACCACCCACCCCCGATTCCCCATTCACCATTGGGCAATCATAGCCTGCTGGCAGGGGAAAGAGACCAAGAGGTGGTCAGTGCGCCTCATAGTGACTGGTCAAGCAGTCGTTCTGGTTGTTCCGCTGTTAGGGTCAATTTGCATATTACCCTTTTATTATATAGGACTAGAGGCCCAGTGCACAAAAATTTGTGCACTCGGGAGGGGAGGGGGGTCC